>NC_030857.1:19051382-19176174 GCF_000208745.1 Theobroma cacao
GCCATCAATTACATCATGAAAACATGTAATTTAAGCATGGAAAATAAGGAGAAATGCTTAAGGAAAATAGATTTCAAGCTTAAGTTGAAAAATCCTACCTTTTTCACTTGTTTTCCTTGATTTTCCACACTTTTTCTTTTAAATTCCTCACCTAGGGTTTGTTCTGCCTTTCTTTCTCTCTCTTCCTTGCTTGGCCGGCCATATGAAGAAAATGGGCTGATTTTATGCCTTTTTATAAAGAAACAATAAAATAATAAAAGTATGACACATGGCATTTTCTTATTGATCCATTTTTAAAACTTTTAAAATTTTAATCCTTTTTATCTCCACCACACAATTAGTCAATGGTCAAAATGAGGATAAGGGATGACCATGTGCTGGAAAAATGTCCTGATGATGAAAAATTACTGTTTTGCCCTTGGAGTGGTAAAATTACCATTTTACCCCTATGCTCCAAATTATACCGAAATTAAAATTTTTCACTTCTAAACCTTAAATCATACTCCAATAAGTCAAATGGGGCCAAAAATCTTTTCTAAAAATTTTCATTTTGTCCCTAAGTGGCAAATGACCATTTTACCCCTAGATAGTGAAAATTTCGGGTTGACTCCAAATTGATCCTCGAACTCCGAATGACCATATTAAACCAATCTGGGATTGCAAAATTCTTAATTTTATTGTAAATTCTCTATTTGATCTAGTTCGAGGCTTAAATCAACTTTGTTGTACCTCTAGGTAAAATACCGACTTTTGTAAATTTTTCGACTCTCCTAGCATGCAAACATGCTATCCATCACATGTATGTCATGACAAATATTTTTATAGAGTCGGGCTTGTCATCTTCTCCCCCACTTGGATCGACCATATGATCCTTCTTCATGACTGATTTCGACATCCGACTAAATATTAATATTTTAATATTATTTTATTAAAAAATATTATTTTATTAATAAAATATTATTTTATTCTAAAAATTTTATCTTGTCTTCTTGGTACCCAAAATACCTTATTATGCCTCACTTGACTTCCAAATCGCCTTTTATCTCACAAATTCTCCTCCGATAAAATTATTATTATTTTATTATTATTTTTTCACTTGTGGAATATTTTATTCTAAACTACTTCTTTCGTCTTTTATCACTTTTAAACATTTTAATTGACCTCAATTTGCATTCGATCAACTTTATTTATACCATATCAAAGTATGAGGTATTTCACTTAATTTGGTGTCAATGTGGTTAAGATAGGTTGTTATTGATTTATTTGTACTTTTGTAGGTATTTGATGAAAAAAGAATTTTAATAAAAGAAGAAGAGCAATTTCATGGTGCAGACTTGCACTTTATATGTTTTGGTATTTCAACCATAATCCTCTCTCTAAAGCTCCAAATCAAGTAATTCTTGAACCATTCGTCTTGGAAGGTGGTCAAAAATCTTGTCAAAGTTGACATATTGTAACAGTCCTAGAGCAATTATGATTTTTGTTAATTAATTGGGCAAAGTTGGGACCCACGTGGTTTGATGAGGAAATTCTAGTTGGAATTGACTTCTTTCTTTACCCAACTTGGCCTAATTTCAAAGCCTATAAAAATAACTTTTTGAAAGACTTTTTAAAAAAAAGAGAAAAAAATACTAGATTGACAGCTGAGAATCAAGCCACAAAGTTATTGAAGCTAAGAGGAATTTGAAGGATTCAAGGAGATTTAGAGATCAAGAATACAATTCTTGGGTTTTTCTATCTTTTTGTTATTTTCTTATTTTTCTTAGTTTGATTTTAATGTTTAAACTTTATTCGATGATGATGTGTGACTTGATAGAGAATTAATTTATTAATATAAGATTATGATTGAACTCAATATGTACTCTGAATTATTTATCTCTCTCTTACTTATGTTTGATAGATTTAAATTATTTATTTTATTTTGTTCTTAAAGCTTCTAGTTGACTAACCACCAATTAGATTAAATTAGAAACTTAGGTTAAACCTTGATGAAGAAGATTTCAGTAGACCTTGAATAGAATAGCATATGATTGAATACACTTAGTTGATTAGGTGGTTTGATTTGCATATAGGGTAGACATACACTTATAAGCCATACATAGCCAAAATTAGAGCACAAACTTAATGAATCTTTCTTCAATATAATTTGTATAAACATATAATAAATTAATTAAAAGGGGTATTTTTATGAGAAACTCGACAGAGACTTGTAAATAATTTAAAACTCTAGATTTGCAACTTAATCCATTAAACTGTTAAGAGATAGAGACAATATTCAGATGAAGTATTAATGAATTTTATAATTTTAGGTCTGGTAATCACTAAAAGTAATTTTGCTGATATATTAGTTTTAATTATTAGTTTATTAGTTTCAATTTTTCTTTTCAATTTTAATTGTTTAGATAACATAGGGTGTGTTAATTTTAATAGTTAACACTAAGGATTAATTTAATTCTCTATGGGATCGACACTCTACTCATCTTTATATTATTTTTGCAATACGTATACTTGCGTGAGTAAAATATTGAACAACAAAAACCAACAAGCTTGCCAACACAAAATTAAGAAGGGTGATACGGCCTCTCATTGAGAAGAGTTTCGACTTCCACGCTACAAGTTTCTTTTCTGCCTTTTCTAAAACAGGATTCCAGAATACAGCAAAATTCTGCCTCATTTTCAAGGGTAGCCCTAAATATGTAAAAGGCAACATACCTATTTGGCAATTGATGGTAGTCGCCCATCTGTCAATCTCCCTAATATTAACTCCAATTCCAAATAGATGGCTTTTGTGAAAATTAACCTTAAGTCTCGACACACTTTGAAAACATCTAAGAACTTTCTTTAATCCCATAATGTTATCTAGAGTTGGTATGCTAAAGAGAATTATATCATTCATGAATTGGAAATGTGAAATCTTTAGCTCGTTTTTCCCAATTTCCTCCCCCTCACTGATGCCGACCTCTTCAGCCTTTTTAAGCATCACACTTAGTGCCTCAACCATTAAGTTAAAGAGAAAGAGGGATAGAGGACACCTCTGCTAAAGTCCCGTTTACATCCAAATTTGTCTCGTTGGCGTTCCATTCACTAGGATGAAAATAATGGCTGTTGTCATGCATTTATTCACCCATCTTCTCCACATTGTCCCAAAATCCTATCTTTCTCATGATAAGATGAAGAAAGTCCCAACAACTTGAGTCATAGGATTTTTCAAAGTCAATTTTAAGTGTTGCCCCTTTTTTCTTGTTCTTTTTCATCACATCCACTAACTCATTAGCAATGAACGCACAATCCATCAGTTATTTGCCTTTAAGGAATGTGAATTGGTTTCATGCAACCACCTCCCCCATGACTAGTCTAAGCCTGTTGGCCAATGTCTTCACAATAATCTTATACACACTCTTAACCAAACTTATCGGCTTATAATCCCTAAGTTTTAATGGGTTTGAAATTTTTGGGATCAATGTTGTGAATGACACATTGACCCCTTTACCTAGTTTGCCTTCTTTGTAAAATTCACCCACAAACTTCATCACGTCCTACTTCACCACCTTTCAATGATTCTTGAAAAAGTTTAAGTTATAACCATCCAGTCTTGAGGCTTTGTTCTTGTCATACCTTTGTATTGTTTCCCATACCTCTTCCTCGAGAAAAGGTTTTTTCAGTCATTTTATTGTTTCTTCTCATAGTTGTAAAAAATCGCATTTTAAATCAGTTAAATCCAACCTCTCATCTCTGGCGTAATCATTCTCAAAGTGTCTAGCAATGTTTTCCTTCACCACTCCTAGTTTTTCAAACTCCCTAGTCTCATCATTAACTATCTCGATTCAATTAACTTTTCTCCTTGTGGATGCAGTCTAGACTTCCCATTTGCATCTAGACTTTTGTAATCACTCTTTTTCCTCAATTCGATGCAGTTTTCATAACTTTGATTTTTTTTCTATCACCTTCTGTTTATATTCCTCATCTTCATCTTTATCTTCCCACTCTTTATAAAGTTGCTTAATCTCGACTTTAGTATTTTTGATCATTTCTTAAGAACTCCTCAATTTCTTCAATTGCCACTCTTTTATAACTTATTTAAGACCCTTAAGTTTAAGCCATAAATCTTCTTTCTCTATACTTTATCCTTTACTAGCCATCCAATAATCCTCAATTGTTCTCTGAAATCCCTTTCTTCCATCCAAACATTGAAAAATCTAAACACCTTCGGTCCTTAATCCGTCGAATCAAATTTAAGCAAAATTGGATAATAATCGGAAAGAGAGCTAGCCACATACGTCTCAATCAACCATTGCTCCCATTGTAATCACTCAGTTCTTAGTAAAAACCTATCGATTTGATTACAAACAATACCTTCCCTATAACCTCTTCATGCGTATCTCTCATCCGAAAGAGGTAAGTCCACCAAGGCCATGGTGTTAATGAACTTAGTGAAAGCAACATCGGCTTGCCCTACTCCTCCTTTACCCTCCCTTTTGTGGGCTTCCGTTATCGAGTTAAAGTCTTCTCCCAAAAGCTAGACCAAATCCTTGCTTCCCTTGATTTCTTTAAGTTCTTCCTATAGTTTAATCTTGTCCCCTTCTTCGTTTGGTGAGTAAATATTTTCAAACCCACACCTCTTATCGTACCTCTTTGCTCTTCCAATCAGAATCAAAAAATGTCTTGACTCGATACTTTTCACCAGTTCAAAGAAATCCTCTTACCATAACGAGAGGAGTCCCCCCGACCTCCGAACTAACACCATCTGAATTCCTTTAATGCTTACCCTTCTTGCTCCCCATAATTTCTCCCACCATCTCTCCTTTATCATTTGAATTTTGGTTTCTTAAATCCAAACCATATCCTGGTTGAATCTTCTAGTCATTTCCTTAATAGCTCTCCGTTTCTTTTTTTTCTCCAACCCCTTATGTTCCATGATAGTAGAATCATACCTCAATCACAACCACACTAAGCACAACCAATCCACAATACTCTATCTTCCCTTATTTTTTGCTCCTCCTTCAATGTCTGTAAAGAGCCTTATCACTTCCTCCCTGTCTTTCACAAACTCCATTCTAAATTGATACCTACCTCTCATGTTTTTTCTTCTTCTCTTATGAATTTGTTATTCTTGCAAGTGATTCCTACATCCGATATCAAGATGTCTTCTGCACTCCCTTTATCCTCTCTCTTTCCCATAATTTTTTTTCTCTTTTCTTTCCCTTTAACTTATTTATTTTTGCTCCCTTTCAATCTTTCTTTTTTTCGCTTGGTCAATTCTTTCCTCTTGTTCTTGTTATTTCTCGTTACTTGTTCCCCATTCTTACTGGTTTCTAGCTCTGACGAATAATAGCTCTCCGAGCCCACACTTTTCTTCACTTTAAGTATTGCATCTATTTTTTCCTCTGTGAACCATGTTTTTGGCAATTTATCCAAATTTGTACCCTTATTAATTGTGAACCACCTTTTTGGTATTTTTTTCCACTGCTCTCTACACTGGTTCTTACAATTTCTTTCTCTTTTTCTTCATCTAATCCTTGACCACCTACATTCTTTTTCCCTTTAGTCAAGATCTCTCTTTTATCATTAGAGTTTTCTTGTTTTTTCCCCATTCCATGTTATCTCTATAATCTCCTAGGCTTCTAAGGTTTCCTCTAGGTCCAAGACTATCTTGCTAGAACTCTTTCTCAATATCACTAAGTCCTTGATGCACCTCTCCCTCATCCGACTCTTCACACCTTCTAGTATCCAAACTTTTGGCCTTTTTGCTTTTGGACTCGGCTTATCATTTGTTTATACCCACTCTCTTTTTGTTAGGTCTTAACTATCCTAAATGGCCCTTAATAAGACATGGTTTATGCATGCCCTTTTTCCCCACCTTTGACCACACTTTTTTTATCCTTTTCTTTCTCTACTTTCTCCCTCTTTTTATTTAAATTTGAATTTCCCTCCTTACCCGAATTCATTCTAGCAGCAAGAAAAATTAAATCAGATTTAAATAAACCCTTGTCAGACTCTTCTCAACTATTTGCCTCAAGTCTAAGGCTATTTTCCTATTCCTTCTCACTAAGCTTTTCAAATATATGATAAACCGCCTCGTAACTAGTGCCTTTAGCATGCACTTCCTCCTCTTCCTTTCTCGTGGTGCTTGGCCCACTATGGAACTACTTATCATTTGATGAGTTACTATAGAACTTGGCTCTTCTTGCTTTTGCCTCGCACCTAACAATCACTTGTAGGAAGGCCTGAACAATAAAATCCTTCCCATTCACCTTGATCGGAGTAAAGACCTTAATATCTTTAAGTGATTTAACTTCTACGAGTATCATGGCATAATCCAATCTCCATTTATCTTCCATGTCCTAGTCCACCTTGATAAACTTCCCCCACGTATTGCCTAGAACTTCGAAACATTCATCAAGCCAAATGTGGAGTGGGATTTCGTTAACCTTTACTCACACATTAAACGCTCTTTCATCAGCCTCCACTTGGTATGGAGTAATAGAGAGGAACCACGAATTGAAAAGGTCCATGTAAAGTAATAAAAGGGTCCTCATTTCCTTTTTCTCCCCAAAAGTGAGCAAAAGACACGTCTAGCGCATTAGATTATCTTGTGAGATGATCCCTTCTTTGAACAAGGAGCATTCAACTGATCCACAATTGATGACCGATCTTAGTTGTCCATAAGCACTCCTTTCTAGCCATTCTAGGTCCTCGACCAGGATAATCACCTTTTTAACCTTATTTTCCATCCTTTCAGTCCCTTCTTTCCTTTTTTTTGTTTCATCTCCTTTTGCTGCCCCTATTACCTCTCCCTTTGCTACCCCTCTATCATTCTTTTCCTTATCTGCCTTCCTTTTTTAACATCCTATCTCTCCTAATTAATAGAGGAAGAATTGAGAGCTTCTTTGTAGTTTCTAGTTGTGTTGCCCCTTAGGCCTCCCTCGTTCCTACTTTTTCCCTCTTCTGTTACCCTACTTTCAATCCTAATCTTGGGCTTCATTGCCACTGCCACCCTAATCTGCCTCTTATAAATTCTTCTGCCATGCCCTATTTGGATAGCCCTGATCAGTTCCTTTTCTCCCTTATATCTTACAAAAGCACATTTAGTGTTTATTGTTTTTCTAGGCCAGGGGATATAAAGATCCATAACGACCTCATGCTCATCAAAGGAATCCTTAAGGGTTCTCCACTCAACTTCCTTGCTAAATATTCCCTACAAATGCCATGTGTAGTCTGCTTCTCTACTTTGCCACTCCCCATGGATCCTTCTTGCCCTTACTATCCTCGTCCCCTATTTCTTGCCAAACTCTATTATGTCTCTCTCCCTCTCCCTCCCTCCCTCTGATTTACAATTGATTTACACCAGACTTCTTAATTTCTTCCTCTGCATCGATTATAACCTTATAATTAAGGTTGGAATTGGATTATTAATTGATTTTGAGCACAAAGTAAGAATACAATTGTGGATAGTGAAAGAATTCATGTTAAATTCCTGATATCATGTTATGTTCAACATGTATGTGTAGGGATTAATTTGAACCATGATAAATATTGTGCAATAATTAATTAATCTTCTGTTGCAGTAAAAGAGAAAAAGAGTTATTATGGGAATCATTGGTAAATGAGAGTTGACTCTTGGTATTGGAGGGTTGATTTGATTGTCCCTTGAAACATATCAAATAAGTGAGGTCCACTAGTCTTACTTAAATTCAATTTAATTTTAACTCATTATTATGGGCAAAATATACTGTAAGATCAATCTCACTGTAAGATCAAATAATAATTTTTTAAAAAAAATTAATTTTCAAACAAGTTAATAGGTAATCAATCTATTGTTTGTGTCCAATTCAATCATACATAGACACCAGTGATCCGCTTGACTTAGAACTCTTTTTCAATTAAACCAAAGAGTTCTAGTCAGGACAAAGGAAGATATTAGTTAGAGCTATTATGCTATTTCTCTTATATAAAAATTAAAAATAAAAAGTAAAGATTGAAAAATAAAAAGAAAAATTCACTATCATTTCAAATCCATATTGTATGCATAATTCAATATATGTTCAATGTATTCATACGGAAAGAATATTAAATTTGTTCATAAAGAAATGGATATCAATACCCATGCGTTTACTCAAATTCAGCAGACCATAGAAAGTAGAAAGTTGTGTGATTTGGGAATGGATAAAATTTGGAGCTAAAGTATTTGTAGGAGAAAAAAGGGCAGGCGGCATTATCGGAATGGAATTATTGTGTGTCAAAGACAGGAGCAGTACGTTTCCCAAAGTGGGAAAAGAGGCAGCGAGTGGGAGGGTGTTCCGATGGTGTGTCTCATCCCTTTCGTTTTGTGGGCTGTGGCCACCTGCATGCATGCATGCTCTTCCAAAGTCAATAAAAAATCTCTGAATCCCTTCCCTTGGCTCTTCAATTCCTCACCGGTTTTTATTGCCGTTTCAGTCTTTTTGGGGTGCGCGGACGCTCCAACTGGATAACGTCAAACAATTTCACCATGCTGTCCTCCCTCTCCTCTCCATCCCTACGGTATCTCAAATCCCTCACGCATAAATAAATATATATAAATATATGTATATATTAATCTGATTCCATACCTCCACCTACCAATCAAAGTTCAATAAATTCTTTCTTCATCTTGCCATGAAATTGACTTCTTTTTTTTTTTTTGGATTTTGCTGATCATAAAGCTGACTTTGTTGGTCTTTTTATCATAAAGTATATATATATATTGACTGTGTACAGTATCTTGAATTCACTTCAATATATGTTTCAACTGAAAAATTTTAACCTTTTATTTGTGATTTTACGTATCCATCAAAAACATGGTTAAAATATCTATGCATGAAATTTGTAACGCATGTGTCCACCTAGGTGTCATAAGAAAATTTTATTTATATTATATCTAAATTTTAATAGCATGTTGATACAAAAATTGATGAATTTAAAATAAATTCAAAAAGTTGCGAATAAAATGAATCTTTTAAATTGTAGGTTGAAAATGAAACTAATGGTTAGGAAGATATAGTTCTTCTCTAACTCAAAGTCATTAGAATGGAATTAAATATATACTTCAATATATATCTTCAAGGAACAATGGACATAGGCTCATATTATTCAAATATATCAAAATTAAATTTAATTGGTTATACAGATACAAAATATTTATCTAATCTACACAAGGTTCGATCCTAGAAATATTACTTATTTCACATGTGGAGGTACGATATGACTATTTTATAATGTTTTATAAGACAAATTATAAGCTGTGAATGTGTCTAGTTAAGATTTGTAACTCAACATATTTAAGGAACATGTGACTTGTCAATTAAGAAGGGAATTCCAATAATGTTATATGAAAATAATACTGCTTGCATATCCCAGTTAAAGAGAGATACATTGAATGCGTTAGTACAAAAGATATTTCTCCAAAATTCTTCTTCACTCATGATTTTTAAGAAAAAATTGATATTAGTGTTAACCAAATTTATTCAAGTGACAATCTAATAGATTTATTCACCAAAACTCTTCCTACTACAATGTTTAAAAAGTTGCTACAAAATATTAGAATGCGTTATTTTAAAGATTTTAAATAATACAGTCATCAAGTTTCCCACTAGATTTTTCTTAGTAAAGTTTTCAATGGGGTAATAAATCAAAAATGTATTTTCGAAAAGAATTATGTACTATTTTTCCTTTACTCAAATTTTTTTCATGAGATTTTTTTCTTAATAAAGTTTTAATAAGGTATATTCTTAATATAATGGACATTTAAGGAGAATGTTATGAATATATGTATAAATGTCCATTATAACCCAAAAAGTTCAAACCCAATCAAACAGCTCAATAGGTCAGATATAAGAAGTATAATCCAATTTTAACTCTTAAATTTAATTATGTATATTTAGATTTGAATATATACATATATATATTAAATTAGATTAAGATTAGGGTTTAAGTAATTAGCCTGTAAATAGGTTTTTCACTTTATTCGTAATTATACACTTACATAGCATTTTTCTTACTTTATTAATACTTTTCTCTTATAATTGTTCTTTCAATTCATATTTCATAATATTATTTAGATTTTATAATTATTCTTTCAACTTATATTTCATAATATTATTTAAATTTTTGTTAATAGTTGAGGATGTGTTCACTTTTTAGTATTGAATTTTTAAGTTAAAAACTTTTTCATCTTTCTTTCTTCATCCGTTGTCTAAGCGAGTAGGAGAAAGTTAAAGTGGTTTCAATTTCTAGAGAAAAGGAAATCCATTTTGTTACAAGTCATAGTGCATCTTGTCGTATGTAAGTATTTATGCCTTAATAAAGAGCCAAGAGTAAAGAGACAGAGGAATTCAATTTCGTCTCCTAAAGATGGAAAAGAGAGTTTAAGGCTGTTTTACACGTGGAGTAAATAACCCTGTACCGTACAGTGTCACAACCCCAATTACCCAAGACATAATTCCAAAATGGATAAGGCTTCCCTCTTTCGCCTCTCCCCATTTACCCTTTTCCCTTTGCCCCTCTCTCTCTCTCGCTTCATATATATGTCCCACGCATTTCACTTGTTGTTCTCGCCAATATCTCACTTTAGAACCATCGGAGAGAATCAAGTGTCTTCAACTACCAATCTCCAGAGTAACTGTACCCTTTTCAGTAGAGCTATGGAGAGTACTAAACCCAACAAGAAATCTTCCTTTCAGCTCCAGCAGCCACTACCGTCGTCTCCTCCACGCCCATCTCCTCTAAAAAAGATCATCCTCGTGGCTTCCATCGCCGCCGGAGTCCAATTTGGCTGGGCCTTGCAGCTATCCCTCCTCACCCCATATGTTCAACTCCTCGGCATCCCTCACAAATGGGCCTCTCTCATTTGGCTCTGTGGACCCATCTCGGGAATGCTGGTGCAACCCATCGTTGGTTACCACAGCGACCGTTGCACCTCGCGTTTTGGCCGTCGACGCCCTTTCATCGCCGCGGGAGCAGCCCTGGTCGCCACCGCGGTGGTCCTCATAGGCTTCGCAGCAGACTTAGGCCATCTCTTTGGGGATTCCATGGCCAATGACATCAAGCCACGTGCCATTGTGGTCTTTGTCATAGGGTTTTGGATCCTCGACGTGGCCAACAACATGCTTCAAGGTCCATGCAGAGCTTTACTGGCTGATCTTTCAGGGAACAACCAGAAGAAAACGCGAACAGCAAACACCCTTTTTTCATTCTTCATGGCGGTTGGAAACGTTCTTGGCTTCGCTGCCGGTTCCTACCCTCACCTTCACAACATCTTCCCGTTTACAACCACGAAAGCTTGTGATGTTTACTGTGCAAATCTCAAAAGCTGTTTCTTTTTCTCCATTTTGCTCTTGCTGACCCTAACCTCCATCGCTCTCTCCTATGTGCATGAAAAACCCTGGTCACCGGAACCTGGAAGCGCCGGTAACCAAGGTGACGAGATTGAGGATGAAGAAGAACTAGCAGAGGCGACGCCGGTTCCCTTATTTGGGGAAGTATTCGCTGCGCTTAAAGACTTGAAAAGACCCATGTGGGTTCTGCTGTTGGTGACGTGTCTTAATTGGATTGCATGGTTCCCTTTCTTGTTGTTCGACACTGATTGGATGGGGAGAGAGGTGTACGGTGGGGATTCACAGGGGAATAACCTCGTTTTGAGGCTGTACAATAAGGGGGTACGTGCGGGGGCGTTGGGGCTCATGTTGAACTCTGTGGTGTTGGGGTTCACATCTCTTGGGGTGGAGCTGTTGGCGAGTGGGGTTGGAGGGGTCAAGAGGCTTTGGGGGATTATCAATTTCTTGCTTGCTTTTTGTTTGGCCATGACAGTTTTGGTGACCAAATTGGCTAAGTCAAACCGCCGGTTCGCCACCATGGACGGTGTCATAGTCCCTTTGCCGCCAGGAGCAGGGGTCAAGGCAGGGGCATTGTCTCTATTTGCAGCATTAGGGATACCCTTAGCTGTAAGTTTTAATTTTATTTTGTTTTCTTGCATAAATTTTGAGTCTCAACTTTATTATGAATAATGACTTGCATTTATGATTCTGAAGGGAAATCCTATACAAAAAATTGAAAAGGTATGATGCATTTAATTGTATAGAAGATTAGAAATTATGTTCTTGATCAGTCACATAAGTGTTAAGGAGATTGCATTGGATGTCATGCTTTTTTAACAGCTAGCTAGTGCATTTTTGATGAATTTCGAGACTTTTTTTAATCAGAAAAAATACAAAGGCTAAATTTATTTGGGAGTAGAGGCATACTATGTTTTGATACTTCCAATGGCCATTTATTGCATTCTGATAAATTGGGTATCAATTTTTGTTTTCTTCTTTATTTGGCATATTATTGTTCTCATCACATTACACTTTTTTTTTTCTTTTCCTTTTTGGAAGTATGCCAGCGGAGGCAGTCATCTCTCAGAAAATGAATCACATTTTCCAGTGAAATGTTCTGAGTTCATTTTCATGCATGTTTTATATGTTTTCTTCTTGATCTGAATTCTAATATGATTAGTAGGTTTCAGTAGGGGAAATCTTGTTTCAATGGGATTAATTCCAAAGGATAACTTCCTTTGTGTATGTTTTTTCCAGGTGACTTACAGCATTCCTTTTGCATTGGCATCCATATTTTCTAGTTCCTCCGGTGCAGGCCAGGGTAAATTTTCCTGTACCTTTCTGGTATTCCCCCAATCATCCTTTCAAACTAATTGATTATCATTTACTCTGAACACAGGGCTTTCTTTGGGAGTGCTGAATCTTGGAATAGTAATGCCCCAGGTAACACTGCATTCTTATTAAAGCTATAACTTCAACTAAATCATTATAGATGGTAGAGTTAAGCTACTTACAAATTTGGTATTGATAGTGCTTTCTTATGAATTTGCAGATACTGGTTTCTTTAGGGAGTGGACCCTTTGATGCAATATTTGGAGGTGGAAACCTTCCAGCTTTTGTACTTGGAGCATTTGCAGCAGCTGCAAGTGGAATATTTGCTCTAACCATGCTCCCATCTCCACCCCCTGATATCTCTGCTGCCAAGGCTGCAACTGCTGGATTTCATTAACAGCATATGGATCTAGGAGCTTCATCTCTCCTTTTTCTTTTCTTATTATATGATAACAAAAGAAAGAACCTTAACCGGCATTTTTTTATGTAAAAGAAGTGCCAAGGCTAGCTCAAATAGCCGTTTTGGTATTAAAATAGCCAAAATGGCTATTTTACTTTTAATGTCAAAAGCCAGTAATCGTTCGCTTAATTAGCATGATGGTCCAGTATGATAATACAGGTGCTGACATTTGGATTGGATTTGTCGAACTTCAAAACAAGAAAGAAAGAGAAATTAATAACAAGAGAATGGAAGAAACCAAGTCTGAGTGAGTAACTCTAATTAAGCAAATTTCTCCCAAAATGTTCTTTTAAATGGTCTTGTTACTCAAAGCAGGAGGAGGTATACAAATTCGTCGTACCAATAAGGTTCATATAGGGCTAGGCCCCAAAAACAAAACAAAAGGTTTAGGGCAGCTAGCTAATCATCGTTGATTGGCAGTAGACACCCAGCCTAGGACAAAAATGCTTTGATCTTGTAAAAGATCCTGTGTGTTTATTTGATCTTGTAAGAGTCCCCTTGTGATGTATGGTCCCAAACTGCAAAAAGCTTTGGGCAGTGGGTTGGTGAGGCACATGTGTTGCATTGGATAGATTTAATTTGGATGTTGTCCTCTTGTTGATGACCCCTTGGAACAAGTTGTTAATGCCTCCAACTTACTATGATCAAAGAAATTCACATGGCTTTCAGACGAGGAGCATGAAGGGAAGGAGATTCCTTTATTAACATTATTTCGTTTTGCCTGCCGTTGTTAAGTGGACTTAGGGCGAGAATTCAATAGCTTGTTACCGGATATTACAACATTTCTTGTCTACAAAACACCGCTGTTCTTTTGGCCTTTTTTGTTGCTTACTATCCTACGGGAAAGAAGGATATAAGGAAAACATCAAAACATTCTCTCTCTCTCTCTCTCTCTCTCTCCCAGCATAGCAGAGATTCTCAATCAAATTAATAGCCGTGAACAACTATTTGCAATTGGAGGAAAGCAGAGAAGGAAGAAAGAAAGGGGACGGGGATTGAACATGGGCTTTCAAAGGGATTCCCCCAAGAATTCTCCAAAAGCATCACCAAAGAAGAAAACTAGCCTTCAGCACCTATTTGATCTAGATTCCAAGCCTTACATTGGAAGTAACCTTTCTAGTCCCACCAATGGTAGGCAATCTTCCTTTGGCACCGAATATGAGGAAATCCTCCCTGCAATCTCTGACTGCAACTTCATTTTCACTTTCACTGATCCTCTGGAGTCCCCTTCACAACAAGAGCTCAAGCGCCTCAAGCTTATTCAAGTTCTCTATCTGATCAAATCCTCCAAGAAGCCATTGCATGAACACCTTCTGTCACCTCTCATGTCCATGGTGTCTGCCAATCTCTTCAGGCCACTCCCTCCACCTTCCAATACTTCCATCATCTCAGACTTACCTGATGATGAAGAACTTCTTTCCACTTTTGCACCGATATGGCCACACTTGCAGATTGTTTATGATATTCTCCTTAGGCTAGTTCTGAGTGTAGATCCCAAGACACTTCGAGATTACATTGATCGCCATTTCATTCTCAATCTTCTCTTTCTCTTTCAGTCTGAAGACCCTAGAGAAAGAGAGAGCTTGAAGAATGTTTGCCATCGGATATATTCGAGATTCACCTTCTATAGATCATTAATTAGAAAAGCAATGAACGATGTCTTTTTGCACTATGTTTTTGAGACAGAAAGGCATTGTGGGATTGGTGAGCTGCTTGAGATATGCGGAAGCATCATCAACGGCTTTGCGGTTCCATTAAAAGAGGAGCACAAGCTCTTCTTGATGAGAGTGCTTCTCCCACTGCACAAGACCAAGGGTTTGCAGGTTTACCATAGGCAGCTGGCTTACTGCGTTTCTCAGTTTGTGCAGAAAGAGCCTGCTCTTGGTGGAGTGGTGGTTAGAGGGATTCTAAGATACTGGCCAGTCACCAATTGTCAGAAAGAAGTTTTACTTATAGGAGAATTGGAGGAACTGGTGGAGAATATAGATCCTGATCAGTACAGGAAGTTGGCTCTGCCTATATGCACCCAAATTACGAGATGTTTGAGCAGTAGCAACTCACAGGTAAGCTTAAGGATGAGGTTTGACACATTAATTTTCTTGATAGTTCCTCTGAAACTTGTTTTCTTTTTATATTCAGCTTGCTCAAAAGGGAGCATTGATGGAAATTTCTCAATTTCCCCTCTCATGCTTCCAATTTGATTGCCAAGAAGTAAGAACTTAGCCAAAAGCAATGATAAATTGAAATCTGATACACTAATGCTACTAAATTTTGCTATTCTGAGCTATTGTAGAAAAGGCGAAAAGTTATACAATCAAGTCTGAAAATTTTGAGCCCTTTGTTCCATAGTGAAACTGTTAACATCATGTTAATGGTGGTGGTAAAATGTCCTGACTGTGACCCCATGACAACATATTTAGAAGCCAATTTGTTTTCTGATATACTTGAATTGGATAATAATTGAAGCTTGATTTTCCAGACAGAACAACATGGGGTTGGAAGGTAAACCATAAACCAAACTCAGGACAGAAGACTTATTGAGGAAACGTCTCGTTTCCGAGTTCGGGTTTAGTTTGTTTTGCAGTTCATTGATTTAGTCTTATATTACTTCGACATCAGGTTGCTGAGCGAGCACTGTATGTATGGAACGATGAGCAGTTTGTGAAGATGGCATCAACAGCAATGGAAGATGTGTTTCCTGTGGTAGTTGAAGGCATGGAGAAGAACCTAAAGCTGCACTGGAGCAAGAGTGTCAAGCAATTGACAGAAAATGTCAAGGCCATGTTGGAAGAAATGGCTCCAACTCTATACCATAGGTGCCTCCAAGAAACCGAGCATCGGGAATCCGAAGCTTGCCAGGAGGAAATGAAGAGGAAACAGAAATGGGACAGAATAGAAATGGCAGCAAAGCAGAACCAGCTCCTCCAACCACCAAAATACATATGTGCTTCTCATTGAAGTACAAGGTGTAATATTTTGTGCTGGCACTAATTTTCAGAAACAATTAACATAAAATCTTAACTATTTCAGTGACCGGAACCACCACTTTTTCTCTGTCTGCCAACCTGACGAGATTCCGTAGATATGCATATAATTTGCCAGCTATAGAGGTAAATTCAGTTGATTTAGTGGTTGAAAAAGTCTAGAATGTAACTAATATGCTGCAATCAATCAAGAAGGTCAGGCATCCGAGCATTTAGCTCCGTGGATGGTACATAATCTCCCTATCTTGAGAGAATAAGATTTGAATTCTTCTTTCTTAATTATAAAAAAAAAAAATTCAAAAAGGTCAGGCCGTGAGTCATAAAATTATTACTAGGCTTAAAGAAGTTCACAAGCATTCTCCAAGGTTAAAACCTTACTTTTCTTTTTCCTGCAATTTAAAATTCATTGATAAACGACAAAAACCAGGTGCGAAAAGCCAGAGTATGAAGCCATCCAATAAGCAAAAGCCCAACGCCATGAATACAGTCCATATTTTGTATTTTACTAAAGAGAAAAAGTATTAGAACTAATTTAGCAAGTTGACACATGACAATATTATTCGTATAATATTTTTAAAAACTTATGAACTATTTGAAAAAATTTAAATAAATTTTTTTCCGTTTATTGCATTCGATCAAGTTTCTATAATTTTATTTTGAGTTAAATATACCTTTATGACTAATTAACTAGATGCAATTAGTGAAAATATCACTTGTTATTTTTTATACCATGTGAGGTTGATGTGAAATGTGAAAATATCACATAATCCTATTACCATAATTTATTATGACATATCAATACATCACATGAGTATCATGTGACATAAAATGATAAGTGATATTTGACTAACAATAGTTGGTTATAAAAGTTTATTATTATCCAAAATAAAAGGTATTATAGTTTGATTAAATGTAATAAAATAATAAAAATTTATTTAAAATTTTTAAATAATTTAATAACTTTTTTCAATATTATACCTACACTATTAATATATAACATCTATATAACGAAAATATGATAAAATCATCTATGAATATTGATTGGGTTGAATAGCAACAATGTCTATCAATTATAGTCTCAATAGAAAAAATTTTCTATCAATATCATATTAGATAATTTATAATTCGTTAAAATCAATACTAGTATATCCTTTTAGTCCTTTTTTTGAGTTACTCACAAGATTATAAATCTTATTCTTTTTTCAATTTTCTTTTCTTTAAGTATGTAAATAAAAAAATGTAATTATAATATATATTTAGTTTGGGGACCAAAAGACAAAGTCCAGATGCTTCATGGGCCCCTTTCTTAGACCTAAAGCAACGTGGCCGAAACAGCATGTTTTGGATTTGGGAAACTAACATTGAAACAAACGGGTAAGGGCTTGTTCCTTCCCTGAATCCATATGCAGTCATGTTCACATAAAGATGTTCATGAGCCAAGCCAGCCAGGCTGAACCCCATCGTGTCGACATCTTTAAAAGCTTCAAACTCAACCCAATCATTAATGAAAACCAAACCCAAAAAAAAAAAAAGTGGAAAACGCTCTCAACCTAGTGCACTTCCCCCCTTTCCCCAAACCCAAGCTATGGCGACTGATAGGCTGCCAGACCCCCCAAACCCACGACCACCGGCAGCAACACCCTCCCCATGGCTGCCGACAGCAAGCCCAAGCACTGCAATGGAGAATCTTTCACTGTCGCAAGCCCCCCAAGGTGTTCTGCAAGTCATACCTACCCATAAACAAGCTCCGCCGTCCCCAAGATTCCAGAAAAAATCGTTTCTATCTATTGCAACTGGTGAAAAACCCCCAATAATCCCTATAGCTCGAGACCCAGTTGTGTATAAGGATCGGTCAACAGTAATTTTTTTTTAAGATGTGATCTAAACTTTAGCTCAGCCTCTCAAGCTATCACTCATAGGGAAATTCACCTGCATGCCGAAGCTAGAAGGGATTAGATCGGCGTTCAGAGGAATAGGGTTGGCAAGGGCATACGAGATTAGGTGGTTGGATTATAAGCATGTTCTTATCCATCTCTCTAATGAACAAGACTTTAACCGACTTTGGACTAAGCAAACTGGTTTATCGCAAGCCAGAAAATGCGAGTCTTCAAATGGTCTCCGGAGTTTGAAGCAGAGAAGGAATCCCCGATTGTTCCAGTGTGGATCTCGTTCCCAAATCTGAAAGCTCATTTGTATGACAAGTCTGCGTTGTTATTAATAGCTAAAATTGTTGGGAGACCCCTAATGGTTGATGAGGCAACAACCAAAGGTTCTCGTCCAAGTGTGGCACGAGTTTGCGTAGAGTTTGATTGTCGTAAACAACCAGTTGACCAGGTATGGATTGTGGTGCAGAATCGGGAGATTGGAGTGGTCAGTAGTGGTTATTCACAAAGGGTAGAATTTTTGAAACTGCCGGATTATTGTCATTATTGCTGTCACGTAGGGCACTGTGAAGTTGACTATATCGTGTTGGGCAATAGACCAAATCCACTTGGGTCTGGTAAGGTACAAGTTAGGAGCAATACTGGAGCAGTCGCCCCACTGACTACAAAGAATGACGCATGCATTGTGACAAGAGCTGAGAAAGAATCGTTGAAACAACAACAAAGGTGGCAAGCTGTGAACAGAGCAGACCCTAGTGGGGTGAAGGACGCGTAGGGCAAGGAAAAAGATACACAAAATACTTTAAAGGATATCAGGGTTCCAGTAATGAATAGACTTCCGATGATATCAGAAGATGAAGAAGGTGAACAGCAATAGGAAACAGAAGTAGGGATAAAGGACGCGCATCGGGAGGTGATAGAGGACCAACAAATGAACGATGCTCAAGCGACAGACGGAGAGAAGGCAGTGATAGCAGCGTAGCCTCAGTCCTCGAAAACTGACACACGTGATAGTCATGTGCATGGCGTACGAAAACATGCAAACATGAGGGATATCAATGTATCAATGCCTATCGAGGGAAAGAAAACATCAGCAGCAGAAGGGCTTTCTACACGTCTTTCCTTTTACGTGCATGGGGATCAAGTTTGCATGGAAAAAAGCATGAGTGAAAAGGAAAAAATATCATCAATAGCAGCAGAGGGTCAAGGAACGTCAATGCAAGGTTCGGTTGATGCGGCAGCAAGTCAAAATGCTGGAAATTTTTTTACCGCCCCAGTAGGGTAAATAACAGCTTTTCAGCAGGAGATGGGACAACTGATAGAAGGGATAGTGGGGCCACTCGAGGAGCCTTCAACCAACCAAAAACAACGAGATAGGAATGAAAAAGAAGAGGACGCGAGTACAGCATAGTAAAAAGCCAACAATTCGGGCAATAAAGTTCCAAGCGGGAATTCAAATTTTTGCCTCTTGAAAAACCCAATGCGGGAAGCATATGCAATGCATAACAACGGCCAAAAAATGGTAGAACACGAAGCAGGGGGTCAGAGTGGGGCAACTGCTACTTTGCACCAAGAAGCAATGACAAAACAGGAGACGAACAATCGAGGGAGGAGTGAAGTTGAGAACCTGCAGCAGCAGTCGATAGTTGAGAAAGATACTGACAAGCAAACAGGGAAGAAAATAGCTTTCGTAAGGAACGGTTAAAAATCAACCTTGGCATAGGAGGATCGACTGACAGGTGGAACAGAGAGAATTGAAAGGAAAGAAGGAAATAATGAGCAGAACCAGGTAAAATAATTTTTTAACAAGCATGGAAAAATGGGGGTATTAATCCCGTACGTGATGAACACATTTCGGGCGCGTTGGCTGACTTGGTGGAGCGGGACGAGAATGCCTAGGAAGCGGACTGTAGTCGACATGGAGAGAATGGGCTGGTGTCAGCGGGGCCCCCTCACAATGAGCCTCTGGACGTGACAACTCATGGGGGGTCTGAAGGAATTTTGGCATCTCCAGTTGAAAGCTCTGCTGCATGTGTTGACCAGTGGGCCCCAAAATGTGAAGATATGGGAGAAAAAGAAGAGAATTCAATGCATGCTGCAAGTGATGGGAATTTGGCGTATAATTTTAGGCAACCAGGTGCAAGTGGGAAAATAACAAAGGATTATTTTAAGAAACAAGCAACAAGTGCAACAGATTTTGACCAAGCGGAAGTCCAACAAAGCGGAAACAAAGTGCTGTAACTTAAAAAATCAACAGACTCAAGGGAGGCAGTTGAGGCAGTTAACAAAACATGTGACACGTGTGATGGACCAACGGTAGGAGACGCTGCCCCACATCCATTCCTTCATATGCAGGGAGATCAAACGGGAGAGAGGGATCAAGAATTAATAATGACTGCAGAACATGATGCAACGCCGCATCAAGGAGCAGGGAACACAGTGACTTTATGGCAGAAGGAAGGACACCGACTTACAGAAAGTGGACCAGGGGTCCAAATACGGCAGTTGACACAATAGAAGGAAGTGGCGAGCACAATCCAACAGAAGGTAAAGGTGCAAGTCAGACGTGGAGCCAAGATGGTCACAATCAGACCGCTTCCAAGTTAACCAGATCTAGTGCAAGGAAGGGAGAGAATGATGTTAACCCCCTACTTCAGAATCAGCTTCAGGTAAGTGTTTGTACAACAAAGAAATAAGTGCCATTCCTTCACTTTCGGGAAATCATTCTGTTGAGATGGAAGTCCACCCATTAATGCGACGTAGAAGGAATTCAAACATTGCAATTTCAACTAGAAAAATAACCAGTTTGGCATCGGAGGAAGCCATGGAAATGGGAGAAAATGATGAAATCTCTGATGATGATTCCATCTCGGTAAGTTATGCAGCCAGAACCTGATCATGATTAGTGCACTAGTATGGAATGTAAGAGGTATTTCAAGCGCAGCAGTGCAAAGAAGGATCAAGAAATTGCAGCTAGCACATAAGATAAAAATTTTAGTGATTTTGGAACCCATGGTTGATACCACTAAAGCTGAGTATATTAGAAGAAAGTTGGGTTTTGAAAAAGTCTTTATGAATTGCTCTCAGAAAATATGGTTGTTTCATGCTTCTAATTTGAGCTGTGAAGTGTTGCTAGACCATGTACAATGTCTTCATGTGAAGCTCATAATACCATGGTTGGAGATCCCCTTGTTGGCTTCTTTTATTTGTGCCAAATGTACCAAGTCGGAAAGGTTAATACTGTGGGACTGCATGAGAAGCTTGTCAGCTAATATTCATACACCGTGGATAGTAAGGGGTGATTTTAATGCCATAGTTAACAGTGGGGAACGATTAAATGGTGTTGTGCCGCATGGTGGTTCTATGGAAGATTTCGCTATAGCCTTACTCGATTGTGGATTAATTGATGGTGGGTATGAAGGAAACCCATTCACTTGGACCAACAATCGTATGTTTCAAAGGTTAGATAGAATGGTATATAACCATCATTGGGTAGAATTTTTTTCATCCACACAAATACAGCACCTAAACAAGGACAGATCAGACCACTGCCCATTACTGATTTTTTGCTTAAAAAACCAAGACAAAGTACCATATTCCTTTCGATTTCTACATGCTTGGGTTCTGCATCATGGGTTCAAAAAATTTGTGGAACAGAATTGGAATCTTCCCATCATAGGCTCAAGCTTACAAGCTTTTTGGGGGAAGCAACGCCGGTTAAAACAGTCACTGAAAAGGTGGAATAAAGAGGTATTTGGAGACATATTCCACAACTTGAAGGTGGCAGAACAAAGAGCGGCAGATTGTGAATTAATTTTCCAACAGGAACAATCAATTGAGAATTGGGCAACAATGAACAAAGCATATGCTCAGCTTAACCATTATCTTAGTGCTGAAGAATTATTCTGGAAGCAAAAATCTGGTATTAAATGGCTTGTGGAGCGTGAGCGCAATACCAAATTTTTCCACATGCGAGTCAAGAAGAAATGAATCAAAAGCCATATATTCAAGATTCAAAATTCAGATGGCAGTTGGATTAAAGAACCGAATGCAGTTAAATCATCTGCAGTGGAATTCTTTTCCTCTCTCATGAAGAAGGAATAGTGTAATATGTCCAGGTTTGATGCTTCATTGATTCCTGCTATTATTTCTGATAACGATAATCTGAGTTTATGTGCAGAGCCATCCAAGGAGGAGCTGAAAGAAGCAGTTTTTAATATTGATAAGGATAGTGTTGCTGGTCCTGATGGATTCTCTTCGTATTTTTACCAACAATGTTGGGACATAGTTGCAAATGACCTCCTGGACGTAGTAGTTGATTTTTTTCATGGAGCTGACCTTCCAAGGGGAATCACGTCCACAACAATTATGCTACTGCTCAAGAATCACAATGCATCGACATGGAGTGATTTCAGACCGATAAGTCTTTGCAATGTCTTGAATAAAATCATTACTAAGATCTTAGCTAATCGTCTTGCAAAGGTGCTTCATTCCATCATTACAGATAATCAAAGTGGCTTTGTAGGGGGGAGATTGATTAGCGACAACATCCTACTTGCATAGGAACTAATTGGGAAGATTGATCGAAAGTCACGAGGTGGAAATATAGCTCTCAAGTTGGACATGATGAAGGCATATGAGCGACTTGAATGGGATTTCCTTTTCAGAATGCTAGAGCAGCTAGGATTTAATTCTCAGTGGATTTGCATGATCTGTCGTTGCATATCTAATTGCTGGTTCTCTTTGCTGATTAATGGTGGTGCTGTGGGATATTTCAAGTCAGAAAGAGGACTCAGACAGGGGGACTCCATTTCTCCTCTTTTGTTCATCTTGGCTGCCGAATATTTATCCCGAGGGTTAAATGCATTATTTGCTCAATATCCATCTCTGCACTATGCTTCAGATTGCTCCATGTTAGTCAGCCATTTGGCATTTGCAGATGATATCCTTATATTCACTAATGATGCCAAATCCTCTTTGCAGAAAATTCTTACGTTCTTGCAGGAATATGAGGAGATTTTTGGACAGCGAATAAACCACTCTAAAAGTTGCTTCATCACTCATCGGAATGTGGAAAATTCGTGCAAACAGATAATCTCTCAAGCCACCGACTTCATCCATAAATGCCTGCTTATCACGTATTTGGGGGTGCCACTTTATAAATGTCCGAAAAAGGTAATGTTGTTTGATGATCTAGTGGAAAAGATTCAGGAGCGCATAGAAGGATGGGACAATAAAATTCTATCTCCGGGTGGGCGAATTACCTTATTACAGAGTGTTCTGTCTTCTTTACCTATCTATTTGCTCCAAGTCCTTAAGCCCCCTATCTATGTGATTGAGAAAATTGACAAAATGTTCAACAACTTCTTATGGGGAGGCTCAGCAGGCATTAGACACATTCATTGGAGTGCGTGGCATAAGATCACACTTCCATTCAGTGAGGGAGGATTAGACATCCGAGGCTTAGGTGATGTGTTTGAGGCTTTTAGCATGAAGCTTTGGTGGAGGTTTGTATCTTGTAACAGAATTTGGACGCGATTTATGCGGACTAAATATTGTACGGCCTAAATTTCGAGGTACGTCCAGTCGAAAGTCCATGATTCACAAACATGGAAACGAATGCTCGCCAGCTATTCAACCGCAAAAAATTACATTAGGTGGGGGATTGGTAAGGGAGAGCTATTCTTTTGGCATGATTGTTGGATGGGTGATACCCCCTTGGTCAATCGTTATCCAATATTTGCATCATCGATGACAAGAGTTTCCCATTTTTATGATGATGGTACATGGAACGTGGATAAGCTGAACAATGTGCTGCCGGAGGAAGTGGTGGTGGAAATTCTAAACATTCTGATTGATCCTCTTAATGATGATAGGGCGTTTTGGGTGCCTACCTCAAATGGGCAATTCACTACTAAGTTTGCTTGGGAGATAGTTCGTCAATGTCAGTCGGTGAACCCCGTGTTTGATTTACTTTGGCATAAAAGCATTCCTCTAACTATCTCTTTCTTGCTTTGGAGGTTATTACAGGACTGGATCCCAGTTGATTGTGGTTGAAAACCAAGGGTTTCCAATTAGCTTCTAAATGTCAACATTGCAATTCAGAGGAGTCTCTCTTGCATGTCATGTGGGAATGCCCAATTGCCGTACAGGTTTGGATTTATTTCACGAAATTCTTCCAAATCAACATTATTCATCCCCGGACTGTTAATCAGATTATGTGGGCATGGCTGTACTCCGGAGATTATACAAAAAGAGGACACATGCGCACGTTAATGCCTTTATTCATTTTTTGGTTCTTATGGGTTGAAAGGAACAATGCAAAACATAGGAACCTTGGTATATATCCTAACAGAGTGGTGTGGAGAGTAATCAAGCTCATCCACCAACTATTTCATGGGAGACAATTCCAAAGGTGGCAATGAAGGGGAGATTTTCAGATTGCTCAGACATGGGGTCTAATATTTCAGCAGGCAGTCCCACATCCACCAAGAATATTCTCTTGGCATAAACCATCAACAGGTGAGTTTAAGTTGAATGTTGATGGTAGTTCAAAGCACAATTTTCAGAATGCTGCTGGAGGAGAACTTCTTCGCGATCATACTGGTACTTTGATCTTTGGTTTCTCTGAAAATTTTGGATCGTTTGATTCTTTACAAGCAGAATTGATGGCTCTGCACAGGGGTCTATTGTTGTGTATTGAATATAGTGTTTCTAGACTTTGGATAGAAATGGATGCGAAAGTAGTGGTACACATGATTAATGAGGGTCATCAAGGATCTTCTAGGACTCGGTACTTGCTTGCTTCTATTCGTAGATCCTTAAGTAGTATCTCTTTTTGGATTTTGCACATCCATAGAGAGGGAAACCAGGTAGCAGACCATGTCGCGAATCAGGGGCATACGCACCAAAATCTAAAGGTATTCTCACAAGCAGAAGATCAGCTCAGAGGTATTCTCAGATTAGATAGAGTTAATTTACCTTATGTTCATTTTTAATGAATGTAAAGTAGTAGTACTCCTAGTTTATTTTTCCTGCTTAGTTACTTTAATAGAATTTTGTAAAATGGACATGTTTCAATTTTATGACGATAGTTAAAAAATATGGTTATAAAATGAAACACTCCATCCTAGGTGCTTTTCTTTTTTACATTTTCTGTTTTAAATTTCATTCTAGTTTGTTGTTTCCATGTAATAGTAAGGAAAATCTGTTTTACTGTAGCATCAAAGATATGCACGTAAAATAGTTTTCCTTACTCTAGGTGTTTCTATGAACTTTACTTATAATCATGTAACTTGGAGGTACGGTTTATGCCCCCCTCCTTTGTACTTTTATTTCGTTATTAATAAAATTTAACAGGGTAGTTGGGCCTTGCGTGAATTTTCAGCATAAAAAAAAAACCCAATCATTAATGAAATATTTCAATAAAAAAGTGTTTACAAACTAATATTTTAAAACTAAAATTAATGAAAAACATATTATTTAGTAATATATAATATTTTTGAACTAGATTATGTCCTAAGCATGCTTGAGGGGAGAACCAAACCCTTCCTTAATTAGACACCTTTAAACTTACTTGTTAGTTTAGGTATGATCTGTTAGAAATCAATGATTCACAGTACATAAATAAGTGTTTCTAGAAGAAAGAAAAACAGGAAGGAAAAGAAGAACAACTGAAGCCCTCAACTAGAAAGAAGAAATTAAAGCAAAGAGCTAATACTCACTGTTGTTCAATTTTTTACCTACACAAATATATGTATTGCAAAGATAATATAGTGATGAATAGAATGTCGAACTCACAAAGAATTGAATTAATTCTTACTATTAACTACTAAAATTAACACATTCTAATTTTATCTAAATAATTAAAATTAACATTAAAACTAATAAACTAACAACTAAAACTAATTAAAATATATCAGCAAAATTATTTTATTAACTTCTAGTGATTACTAGATCTAAAATTATGATATCCCTTAATACTTCATCTAAATATTGTCTCTTCTTATCTTAACTTAATTTAATGGATAAAGTTGTTAACTTACAATCTTAAATTATTTACAAGTCTCTGTCGAGTTTCTCATAAAAATACATCTCTTATTTAATTTACTATATGTCTATACAAATTAAATTGAAAAAAGATTCATTAAGTTCGTGCTCTAATTTAGGCTATGTATGGCTTATAAGTGTATGTATACCCTATATGCAAATTAAACCATCTAATCAACTAAGTGCATTTGATCATACGTTATTCCATTCAGGGTCTACC
The DNA here is from genome assembly GCF_000208745.1 of Theobroma cacao. Taxonomy (NCBI): domain Eukaryota; kingdom Viridiplantae; phylum Streptophyta; class Magnoliopsida; order Malvales; family Malvaceae; genus Theobroma; species Theobroma cacao. Next base: position 19,077,641 of record NC_030857.1, read on the forward strand.
TAAATCTTATTCATCAAGGTTTAACTTAGGTTTTCAATTCAATCTAATTGGTAGCTAGTCAATTAGAAGCATTAAGAACAGAATAAAATAAACAGCTTAAATCCATCAAATATAAGTAAAATAGAGATAAATAAATCAGACTATGAATTGAGTTTAATCATAATCTTAGATTAATAATTTAGTTTCCCATCAAGTCACACATTATCATCAAATAAAATTTAAACATTAAAAACAAAGCCAAAAAAATAAGAGAATAACAAAAAGATAGAAAAACTCAAGAATTGTATTCTTAACATCCAAATCTCCTTGAATTCTTCAAATTCTTCTTAGCTTCAATAACTTTATGGCTTGACTCTCAATTGTCAAGCTGGTGTTTGGTTCCCCTTCGAAAGATTATTTTTTATAAGGTTTTGAAGTTAGGACAAGTTGGGTGAAGAAAGAAGTCAATTTCAGTTAGGATTTCCTCATTAGACTATGTGGGTCGTAGCCTTACCCAATTAATTAACAGAAATCGTAATTGCCCTAGAACTACTGTAGTGCTTCAAATTTGATAATGTTTTTGACCATTTTTCAAGACAAACCAGGTGAAGTGGTAAACATAAAAATTATAGCTTTTTCTCTTATCTTTCCAATGGTCAAGAATCATCTGATTTGAACCTCTATAGAGAGAGTTATGGTCGAAATACCGAAACATGTGCAGTGGATGTCTACACCTTGAAATTGTTCTTCTTTTTCCATTAAAATTCTTCTTTCATCAAACACCTACAAAAACACAAATAAATCAATAACAATCTATCTTAACCATATTAACATCGAATTAAGCATAAAATCAACTAAGATTAGATTAACTCACTTGAATTAACTAATTTAAAATAATTAAATGAAACTTATTAATTTCTATGCATTACTACAAAAATTAAGCTAAATTACTATTAAAATTAAATCCAAATAACTCTATATCATAGAGTTATCACTCATCGCGTCAATGAAAGGAAAAGAACTCAATAGTACACGAATTTTGGTACAGTTTTAAAAGTTAGTTAGGCAATGATTAACTGTTAGTTAGATTTCTAACTTTATCTTTTTTATTAAACCCATATACTTGGACATATAAATACTACTCTTGTATTTTCTTACTTGATTCAATAAGAATAAACCCTGATATTCTCTTCCCATCAGCACCGTTTACTCTCTCTTTCTTTCATTTCTGATATTTTTGACTTGGTATTAGAGCATGGAGACAACAGTTGAGCAATAGGACTGGTAATGGGTATGGATGCTACTATCAACATTGCTTCCCATGGCTTACCTATTCACCCATTTTTGGTAAAATAAATTTTACAGATTTGTCTTACTTTATAGCACCAAGAAAACATTTACCATTGTTCTTCGTTTTCTTGCTTGATCTTTGCATCATTTCTTTGTCACTATTTTTCCTTGTATTGCTTGAATCATGTCTGAATTATTTGAATCAACCTAATCAAGAACCTAGGAACCTCAAACATCATCCCAAATCTCACGAGTGGTAGACCCTCAGTCTCTTTACTAACTTAATCACACTAATCATGCAAGTTCAGTTGTCATCAACCCTAAGCTCACCACAAACAACTATATGGCATGGAGCAAGTCCTTTCTCTTAGCCTTTTCAATTAAAAACAAACTGGGTTTTATTAATGGAACCATTCCAAAGCCCCAGGTCATAGACACTTTATACTCTTCCTAGATGAGGTGTAACAATTTCATAATAGCCTGGTTACTAGATTCTATAAGCCCTCCAATAGCATTAACATTATTCTACATGGACATTGTTATAGAGATATGGAACACACTAAAGCAGAGCTTTGCTCAACCTGATGGCACAAGAGTCTACAACCTGCAATACACCCTTGGTAATGTTAGTCAAGGAACTTGATCAGTTGATACCTACTTCATTGAACTCAAGGGGATATGGGAAGAATTGAAGAATTACATAATAATTGCCACATTGTGAATGTGGAAAGTGTGACCCAAGCTATTTCAAGAAATACATTGACCAATACCATAAAGACATGGTCTTTAGATTCTTTAATGGGTTAAATGATTCATTCTCTGTAGTTAGATCTCAAATCATACTTATGGACCCTGTACCGAGTCTTGATAAAGTTTACAATCTAGTACTAAGGGAAGAGGCACAAAGAAACATGTTATTTCAAACACAACCCATACTTGAGTCATCAACAATGCTTACTGTAGCACAAACTAAGAAGAAATTCAAGAACTTAATTTGCAGTCATTGTGGGAAAAAAGGACACAACAAAGAGAAAAGCTTTAGAATCATAACATTCCCAGAAGATTCAAGTTCACAAAAGGGAAAAACAGTGTTAGAAAAGGGAAGGTAGCAATAAACAATGTGGCAGTAACAAATGACTTCTCACTTGAGGAAACTTGCATGGAATAGGAAGAGGGTTTAAGTGATACAAGCACCATGTCTCAAATGTCTAATCTGCAGCATCAAGCAAACAAGTTAATGGAAATTTTAAGTGAGAATGGCTTGACTGGTAATGATGGTAAAGGACTCACCACAAATGTTCAACAACAAAAGCATTCCTTGGCCAATTCAGCCTTTGCAGGTATAATTTCAAGCCATCTCTGTTTTAATACAATAAACAATATGCCTCATAAATTCAAAAATGTCAATTCTCTGATTATAAAACAAAATTATTGGATAATGGACTCTGGTGCAATAGATTATATCTCATGCTCTTTAGAAAACTTTACTTACGCAAGACCAGCTATGAATTGTTTTGTTCAACTGCTAAATAATAGAAGGGTTATAGTCACTCACATAGGCACTGTCAGCGTAACCCCATTGTTGACTTTAAAGAATGTGCTTTGTGTACCAAGCTTCAAATTCAACCTTATATCTACTGGTCAACACACCAATACCAAATCGACTTGTGTTCTTTTCACTGACATGTACTATATTGTCCAAGACATTCCTTCATGGACAGTGATTGGGGTTACTAAGGCCTCCTTTGGACTATCCTTGATGAAAGATAGAAGAGAACAATAAGACTTGTCTAGCTACTACTTTGATAAAATTGTTAAGTTTCATTTTGTTTCACAATATAGAACCTGCAATGTAGGGCATAAGACCTTTGATTTATGGCATTTCAAACTTAGACATGCTTCTTTTAAAAGAATCAATGTAATAAGCCAACAATTTTCAAATATTAAGTGTTCAAATTACTTGTTTTGTGAATTTTGTCCTCTAGGAAAACAAAGAAAGGTACATTTTCCAGCTAATGTTAAATGTACTAAAAATGCTTTTGAATTGATTCACATTGATATTTGGGGTCTTTATGAGGAACCTACTCTATTAAATCAAAAGTATTTCTGTCACGACCCGGTACTCCCCTCGAGCCCGTGACAACCGCCGCGGTGTTCCGGTAGACACTTATTGCCCGAAATGTCAACCCGAAACCCCGCAAGGCTTTACTATCAGTTTCTTTGTTCCCTTGTGAGCAACCATTGTCAAATATCGTGTTCTAAAAGATTTTAAGCTGTTTTCAACTTTAAACAAATAAAATATTAATTTTTCGTCTCACAGGGGTATTTTGGTCATTTTTCTCAAAAATTTTGAAACTGGCTAAAACGTAATATACAAGTACAAAACACATAATTCATATTCAAAATGAGTTTAAAAGTCTAAAATCTTCATTTAAAACGAAATTATGGTTATTTGAATATAATAAGAGAATAAAAGAAATATTAAGTAAAATATTCTATTTTCTTATAAAACAATATTTATAGAGTTATACGTGAATAATTTTTATAGCGTAAAAGCTAAATAAATTTATACATACTTAAATACAGTAAGCCAAAATATTTAATTTAATTTACAATAACAAGAGTGCCCCCGAATAAACAAAAGTAAAGAGGACTGTGAACCTACGGTTTGGAAAATGCAGATCCCACTGTAGTCCTCGATGAGATCAGCTATCTACAGTCTATACTGAACCTGAAATGGGTGGAAAGGAGGGTGGTGAGATTATAAAATCCCAATGAGTAAACAAACATCATCATAAACATCTAGAGTTGAGTACATGGAGACAATAAAGTAAATCATCATAAACTGGGTTATAGCATTAGAACACATTTTGTTCAAAACACGTAAAGAGGCTTATGAATCTCATAAAAATCTAGGCTTGTGCCATAAATCCATTCTCGGGGACACCTTGGCCGAGGCATCCTACCGAGACCGCCAAGGCTATTAAAATTCACATTTCACATAAATCATGTTTTTGTTTTGAAAACATAGCCGTTCCTTGGCGTTGGCTGAGTTCCCCCTCACGTGGTGGTTTAGCGTGAAGTGAACCCTAAACTTTACCCCAGGAGATACCCTACGCGCCTCTCCGTTCGAGGTAAGAATATAATGGGGTTTACCGTGCCCCTCTAAAAGGCTGGTCCACAGAAACCCCCTACTGCAGTGATTAATTAATATATAATCCACCATATAATAAAACTCAATAACATGATATGGCAATTTTGTAATTCGTAGTTTTTCAAGGTAACCAAACAATTCGCATTTCAATACAATTGCCAACTAGCCAATCATGCTCGATTTATCATAAGCCAGTTAATTTAAACAATCAAATTGCCACAATTAACAGTCTCCGTGTACTCTATTTTTCAAAATCACTATTAATTTCAAAACAATTTATAATTTAATTTCATTGAAACTCATTTATTCATAAAACATGAAAATTTATCTTTTTAAATTCCTTTTTCCATAGAATTCATGAAAGCATCTAAAAACCACCCTAGATAATTAAAATGACAGTAAGTTTACTCACAATGTCTAGAATGCAGACTTTCGAAGCACTCTGTCTACTGGTCCTCGGATGCAATTTCCTTGCCTTTATCGGAGGACTCACCACCTTGACACAGTACAAAATCGAGAGTTTCACCAAGTTGGTACTAAATCAAAATTAAACTAATTTAGACTACCAATGCATGATATGGAATGCAAAAATGCACTGGTAACTATCTAAACCCGGTATTGGCCTAATTCGTCTTATCACCCGATTAAATTCCTAACGGGTCCGTTTAAACTCCAATTTAATTCTTTTCAGTTTCTATACCTCAATTGCACCCAAATTAACTTAATGTCCCTCAGTGTGGTGCAAATTATCAGTCCCAACAGCAAATTACGAAAATACCCCTAGTGGGTAAAAATTCGTATTTTTGCTCCGAAAATTCCCATTATTTTTCTAGGCTCATAATTCATCATTCCTTAACCAATTCTCCTAGAATAAAATCAAACTCATCCTCACTCACTACATGGTAAATTCAGCCATTAATGGTTGGGGGAGAAAATAAATTCTTTTCTTGTTGTTTTGTTTCTAAATATGCTAAACTAACTAAAAACACTAACATAAATTAAAATCAAATAAATCCAACAACTTTCTCTCTCCTAACCCATTTTTTCAGAATTGAATTCATCATGAAAACATGTAATTTAATCATGGAAAATAAAGAGAAATGCTTGGGAATAAGAAAACTCAAGCTTAATAGAAAAAACTCACCTTTTTCACTTAATTTCCTTGAAAATTTCACACTTTTCTTTGATTTTCTCTCTCTAGGGTTTTGTTTTTGTTTTCTCTCTCTTCTTACTGGTTTGGCCAGCCATGGGGTGGAAGATGGGCTTATTTTGTGCCTTTTAAAAAGGAAAATAATAAATTAATAAAGGCATGACACATGGCATCATGTCATTGGTCCGTTTTTTAAAATTTTAAAATTTAAACATTTTATCTCCACCACATGTTTAGTCACGGGTCAAAGATGAAGACAAAGGAAAGCCCATGTGCTGGAAAAATATCCTGGTGGTGGAAAATACAATTTTGCCCCTGAGGTGGAAAAATTACATTTTTACCCTATACTCCAAATTATACCGAATTAAAATTTTTCACTTCTAAACCTCAAATCATACTCCAATAAGTCAAATGTATTACTCCAATAAGTCAAATGGGGATAAAAAAAATTCTTTTCTAAAATTCCTCATTTTGTCCTTAGGTGGCAAATACCATTTTGCCCCTAGTTAGTGAAAATTTCGATTTGACTCCAAATGGATCCTCAAACTCCAAATTACCATTTAAGTCATCCATGAACTGTGAACTCTTGAAATTCCTCACCTTAAAATTCCTATTTGATCTGGTTCAAGGCTTAAATCAACTTTGTGTACGTCTATGTACAATATCGACTTTTGTAATTTTTCGGGACTCTCCTAGCATGCAATCATGCTATCATCACATGTATGTCATGAATAGTATTTTATAAGGTCGGGCTTTACAATTTCTCACAATTGTAGATGATTATACCTGTTTTACATGGATTTTTCTCATGAAAAATAAATCAAAGGTTTCAAGCATCATTCCTTTATTCAATGCTTTAATTCAAAAACAATTTGAACTCAACATTAAATGTATAAGAATTGACAATGGTCAAGAGTTTAGACTCACAGATTTCTTTGCAAAGACGGGAGTCATCCATCAATTTTCACGTGCGGAGGACCATCAATAAAATGGAACTGTTGAAAGAAAGCATCAGAACATACTAATGGTAGCAAGAACCTTGTCGTTTCATTCAAAGGTGCCAATGCATTGTTGAGGGGATGCAGTCCTAACTGTAGTACATGTCATTAATAGAATATCCACTAGGATTTTCAAGAACAAGTCACCATATGAATTACTTTACAAAAAGCCACATTCCAATGCTCATTTCAGAGTCTTTAGTAGCCTTTGTTATGTGTCTACTCTAACTAGAAACAGAAAGATTTTGGACCAAAAAGCTGGCAAGTGTATATTCTTAAGGTATCCAAATAATGTTAAAGGGTATAAAGTATATGGTATGCACAAAAGACCTTAATCTCAAGAAATGTTGTTTTTCATGAAGAAATTTTTCCTTTTCATTCCGCATAGCATAGAATACCATATTAGACATTTTTTCAAACACTTAAAGCTCATGATAGTTACTTTCACTTTTTTGACTCATGTCCATCAAATTTTCTCCACCAAGACCTACAACCAGTAGAACCATACTTACCTAAACAATTTTCATCAAGTCACCAACCTTCATCATCAAATACAAATAATTTAGACCAAAATGCCCCTTGCATAGCTAGTGATTCTACAACTAGTAATGCTCATGAACATGAAACACAACCTGTTCATGACACACAAACAGATATTAGAAGAAGTTCCAGACTTAAACATCTTTTCAAGTACCTAGAGGCATATCATTTAGACTTACCATCCCAAATTAGTGTTGTGACTTCACATCCAATCACCAAATATTTGTCCACTCACTAATTATCACCTACACACAAATCATTCACAACCTCTTTGTTAGCTATCTTTGAACCAAACTTTTACCACCAAGCAGTCAAGTATTCTCATTAGAAAGAAGCCATGGCTATTGAATTGAAAGCACTGAAAGATAATGGTACCTAGAGCATTATGCCACTGCCCTCTAACTGTCATGCAGTAGGATATAAATGGGTGTACAAGGTGAATTAAATGTTGATGGCACTATGGAAAGACACAAAGCTCGATTGGTTGTAAAAGGCTATAATCAAATTGAAGGTTTTGACTACATAGAAACATTCAGTCTTGTAGTAAGTCAAACAACAGTCAGAATATTTTTTACCTTGGCAACAACACATAACTAGCATTTATCTCAAATTGATGTGAATAATGCCTTCTTAAATGGTGAGTTACCAGAGGAAGTATACATGGAATTACCACAAGGGTATTCTATTAAAAGGGAGTGCGTTGTTGGTTAAAAGATGGTGTGTAAACTACATAAGTCACTTTATGGACTTAAGCAAGCCTTAAAAGACTAGAACTTAAAACTTATTGCATCAATTTTGAAGTATGGTTTCAAACAATCAAACTCAGATTACTCACTTTTCACCATGCTAGCATGCAATGAAGATTTTATAGCCCTCATAGTATATGTAGATGATATACTGATTGCCAACTCTTCAATCAAGGCAAAATTTGATGTCAAGAAATTCCTAAGCTTAGAGTTCAAGCTCAAAGACCTTGACAAAGTCAAGTACTTCCTAGGACTTGAAGTGGCTAGATCACCAGAAGGCATATCAATATGCCAAATAAAATACACTTTGGATCTTCTAGAAGAACATGGGTTACTTGGAGCTAAACTTGAAAGCACACCCATTGATTATAATCATAAGTTAACCATGATCAGTGATGAAGATAAATTAACAGATGCTACAAGTTAGAGGCAACTGATTGGGAAATTATTATACTTAACATTTAGTAGACCTGACATCACTTATGCAGTGCAGACACTCTCTCAATTCGTGGCCAAACTTGGAATCCAACACCTTGTAGTAGCTCACAAGATCTTAAAATACCTCAAGAAGGAACTAGGTTAGGGAATTTTAATGAGGTCTAAAAGTAACCTTAAACTGTTTTGATACTCAAACAGTAACTGGGCAGATGTCCCGACACTAGGAAGTCAGTCACAGGGTATTGTATCTTCATTGAAGACTCATTAGTGAGTTGGAAATCAAAGAAACAGTCAATGGTGGCTAGAAGTTCTGTTGAGTCAAAATATAGATTAATGGTTGCAGCTTGTTAGGAAATTATGTGGATAAAGTTGCTGATGGCAGGCCTTAGAATGAATCATTCTGAAGTAGTGAACCTCTATTCAGATAGCCAATCAGCAATACATATCGATAAAAAACTAGTACTACATGAGAGAACAATACACATAGAGATTGATGTTCATTTCATTTGAGAAAAAGTGCTGATTGGATTGATAAATCCCTTACACATCTCAACACAGTTGCTGCTATCTGACATTTTCACCAAAGCACTTCAACCAAGGCAATTCTATAATCTACTAAGCAATATGAGTGTTCATAACATCCACACGTCATCTTAAGGGGGAATGTTAGAAATCAATGATTCACAGTATATAAATAAGTGTTTCCAGAAGAAAGAAACATAGGAAAGAAATGTATAACAACTAAAGCCCTTAATTGGAAAAAAGAAATTGAAGCAAAGAGCCAATACTCACCATTTCAATAAAAGGAGAGGGACTTAATACTACATCGTTTCTTGTACAGTTATAAAAGTTAGTTAGGCAATGATTAATTGTTAGTTAGATTACTAACTTTACTCTTTTTTATTAAACCCAAATAACTACACATAAAAATACTGCTCTTGTATTTTTTTACTTGATTTAATGAGAATAAATCTTGATATTCTTTTCCCATCAGCGCCATTTACTCTCTCTCTCTCATTTCTAATATTTTTTACAACTAGTTAGTTACGTAGTTCTATTCCAAACAATAAGCTCTAGACTAGTTGGTTTTGTTGTTCTTTTCAAAAGAGGGTTATCTACATGTCAAGGATCAAATTTCTAAGGTATAATGTTAAAAAAATTTCTAAATTATTAAAGAAAATTCAAATAAATCATTTTTTTCTATTACTTTCATTTAAGCTCTTGTACTTTTACTTTGATAAAATAAGCTCTTATGATTAATTGTTGACTAATTGCAATTAGTTAAAATGTCACTTGTCATTTTATACTCACATGGTGTTGATGTGGTACTAATTTTGGATGGTGAAAAATGTTAGATGACCATGTTATCATGCCACATCAATATGCCATGTCATCATCCATTATGACATGTCAACATGCCATATCAATGCCATATGATATAAAATGATAAGTAACATTTTGATTAAGTATGCCATACCAATGCCATGTGATGTAAAATGATAAGTAACATTTTGATTAAGTTAACAAATAGTCATAAGGGCTTATTTGGCTCAAACTAAAAGTGTAAAGCCTTGTTTGATTCAAAATAAAAGTGTAGATGCTTGATTGAATGTAAAAAAAGACTAAGAGTTTATTTGAATATTTCTGAATAGTTTAGGGACTTTTTTTATGTGTTATGTCTATCCCTAACTTATAAGGCATCATGATATAAAATGGGTAAACTCCATAAACTCTCCGTGGTATGATATTTTTTCACGTAACACCTTGAGGTGTTTTTTTTTCTTCCAAACGAAACCTTGTGTTTTACAATTATTCCCATAAGAATAACGGTGAAAAATTTTCAATAAAAAGATAATAAATAAAACCCTTATAATTAAAAATCTTATTTCTTACATTTAATCCTAAATTCCTAAATTTCTTTTAGACTTGTTTCTAGGGAGAGAATCCATCCCAACATTTGTGTCACATTTGGAATATATGTACATCAAAATTTATTGAGTGATTTTTTTTTTATATTTGGAGAAAAGAAGATTCGAGCTTTACTCTTTTTGAGAGAAAGATCATGCATCAACAAATGAACGAAATGCTCGGGTGCCAGAACTTATTAAGTGTTGAGTTTCAATAACTTTAAAGATTAAGACGAAGAGCCTATTTGACTTTTCATATCTCTTGCTTTTTCAATTCGTTTGTTTGATCTTTTTTTCATGTTTATTTATAACATATTTTCTTTTAATATAATTTAAAAACGTTCCCCTGCATGTTTGGTTTCCTAAGGAACATTTGTTCTTTTGTTTGGTTGTAAAATGCTCTAAGGAATAGCTATTCCTCTGGAATGACTATTACCCAAAATAAGCTAAAACCAAAGAATAGCTAATACCAACCTTACTTATGGTATTAACTATTCCATAGTTAAGGAATAGCCTTAAAAATGATAAAGATCAAAATACCTTTTACAAGTTTGAAAAATTACAACCTTACCCATACAAAAGCATTCTTTATTTTTCTTTCTCTACCCATTGTGCTTCATTCCTTGCCTTTCTCCTTCTCATTCTAATTTTTAATTATATATTATTAAAAAATTTTAATATTTTAATCATAATAACATTTAAATTATAAATAAAAATATTAATATTTCAAAATATTAATGATTAAATTATAAAAATATTAATTTATAAATTATCAAATATTAATATTTTAAAAAATAAAATAAAAATAAATTTTAATTATATATTATAAAAATAATGTTTTAAATTTAAAATTTAATTAAATTTATTAATATTTTAATAATAATAACATTTAAATATAAATAAAATATTAATATTTAAAATTTCAATTACTAATATTTTAAATTAATTATAAATTATTAATATTTAAAAAAATAAAAAATTAATTATATATTATAAAATAACATTTAAATTTGTTGTCGATTTTATCATGCAAGTGTCCCTATAGTAACAAGTAATATAATAGTATGTAAAGTGTTGAATCCCATAGAGAATTGTACCAACTTTTGCTAAATACTAAAACTAACACAACTTAACCTTATTCAAACAATTGAATTAAAGTGATTAATTAAAAATAAAACTAAAAGTAAATAATAACTAAATTAAATCTAAAGGCTGATGGGCAAAACTTTACTAGAAAGATTCAATTAATAAAAAGTCTAGGATTACAATATCCCTCAACACTTCAAATGAATCTTGTTTCTCTCTCTAAACTTACTTCAATGGATTGAGTTACTAACCTAGAGTCTCAATTCATTTATAAGTCGTTATCGAAGTTCTTATAAAAATATCTCTCTCAATTAATTAATTATATGTCTATGTAAATTTAACTAAAGAAATATTCATTAAGTTTTTACTCTAATCTTGGTTGTATGCAACACATAGGTATATGTCTATTTTATATGCAAATCAAATCATCTAATCAACTTAGTGAATTTGAACACATACTATTCTATTCGTGGCCTAATCTAAACTCCCTTTATTAAGTTATATTTAGATATCCAAATCAATCTAATTAGTGATTAAGCAATTAGAAGCATTAAACATAGAATGGAATAAACAACTCATATTCCATTCATAATAAGCAAAAGAGAGATAAAGTATTTAAATTACATGTTGAATTCAATCATAATCCTAGAAAAAGTAAATTATTGGGTAAAATACCGACACTCCCTTAAGTTTTAATCAAAATTCCACGCGGATCTATTAAAGTGAAAAATAGACAGTCCGTTCTAAAAATTATTTTTTGTTAGATACATAAGTCCAACTATTAGAGTTCAATTGATATTTGCATTAATTTGCTGATGTGATAATATTTTTTGGACAACTTTGCCTTTCATCAATTTCAAAAATTACACTATATAAATTATAATTTTTTATTTAAAATTTTTTTTCTTATTTAAAAAAATCTTTTCCCTTTTTTTTTTCTCTCAAACAGTCAACAGGTGACACTCTCATTACCGGTCAGCCAGATCTTTGGCCGAGCTCCTTTGGCTTGGGGAGCATGATTTGGTGCTCCCCAAGTCAAGAGAGCACCGATTTGGATTTTTTTAGGAGTTTGGTTGAATCTTTGACTGTGGAATGGTCGGTTGGTGTTCGTTGACCAACTTGAAGAAAAAAGAATGAAAAAAAAAGAGAGGGTATTTTGGACATTTCATGTTTAAGCATTAACATCGTTTAAAGATTTGGGGCTAAGTATCCATTTTGAAAACTAATTACCCTGTATGTAATTATGACTAAAAGTTAAAAGTGTCTAAGTATTTTACCATAAATTATTTCATAATATCTATTAAAAACATCATTCAAAGAAAATAAACCATCAATACATGTCACAGAAAGTGAGAGAAGAACAAAAGTAAAGAGAGAAAGTAAGATTTGCAGCTTTCGAATCTCTAATATTCTTTGTTTTCCCTTGCTTTCTTCTTTTGTTGATGGCTCTTTTTTCTTCAGAAAAGCTGCTCTTTATCCTTCCTCTGAATTCGCTGAAAAAGTCCCTTTAAATACCTCTTAAAAACCTTATTTTCTAAAAATCGTAAAAGTAGACTTTTAATGTGGATGGTATAGCGTTGTGGCCTTGCTCTTTGGGTGCAACGAGCGCCATGCCACCGCCCCCCAACAATTTTAAAATTTTTTTTGAACTTTTATAATTTTGTCCCTACAATAATGTTTTGTGCAGTGATATGTCCCACAACAATTAATTAACAACTAATTTTAATATATTTAGAATTAAAATAAAACGTATTACAATAGAATTATTCTCAAATCCCACTCCCACAAAATCTAACAACTAGCACCTCTTGTTCTCTTTTCTTTTTACCAAGCAGAAACAAAAAGTCATTTTTTTTCTTACATCTTTGAACCCTTAGAATGATTTCGAATCGTTTGATATTGAAAGTATTTGCAACCTTGCAAATAAATATTACCCTAATGACTTTACTGTAACATCAGAGCGTGTATTTGATCTAAATTGACTTGACTATTAATTTCCACTGTAACATTAGAACGTGTATTTTCTTCTATGCAAATCATTAAGAACAAGAATTATAATAGAATGTCAGATGATTTTTGTAATGACCCGGTACTCCTCTCGAGCCCGTGACAACCGTCGCAATGTCCCGATAGACATTCATTACCCGAAATGTCAACCGAAATCTGCAAGATTTTAATATCAGTTTCTCATTTTCCCTGTGAGCAACCGTTGCCGAATATCATGTTTTAAAAGATTTTAAGCTATTTCCAACTTAAAATAATAAAAAAATTATTTCTGTCTCACAGGGGCATTTTGGTCATTTTTTCATAAAAATTTCAAAACCAGCTAAAAATGAAGTATGCGAATATAAAACACATAATTCATAATCAAAAATAAGTTTAAACGTCTAAAACCTTCATTTAAAATGAAATTATGACTATTTGAATATAATAAAAATATTCAATAAAGTATTCTATTTTCATATAAAACATTATTTATAGAGTTACTGGTAAATAATTTTTGCAATGTAAAAGCTAAATAAATTCATACATATTGTAATACAGACAATCAAAATATAAAATTTAATTTATAGTGACACGTGGGTCCCAATTGATAAAAGTGAAAGAAGGTTGTGAACCTACGATTTTTGAGGAAGTAAAGCCAACTGTAGCCTTCGATGATATCAACTATCTACAGCCTATTTTGAGCCTGAAATAGGTGAAAAGAAGGGTGGTGAGATTATATAATCCTAGTGAGTAAACAAACACCATCCAAAATATCTAAAGTAGAGTAAATGGAGACGATTAAAATATTCCATCTTAATATGTAATTCATAACATAAATATTCATTTCATTTAAATAATCAACATGGCTTACAAGTATCTTAAAAGCTTGGCTCTTGCCAAAATCATTCTCGGGAATACCTTAGTCGAGTCATCTAACCGAATCCACCAAGGCTGTTAAAAAATTTGTATACACGTAAACATATTTTTAGTTTGGAAAACACAACCGTTCCTTAGCGTTAGCAGAGTTCATCATCACGAGGTGGTTCGGCGTGACGTGAACTCTAACCATATCTCAGGAGATACCCTACGCACCTCTCCGATCGAGGTACGAATATAATCAGATTTTGTGCCCCTCTAATAGGCTGGTCCACAGAACCCGCCCATTGCAGCAAGCTAAACCCACCATACAATAAAAATTCAACAGCATGACATGGCAATTTTATCATTATCCAGCCTATCAAGGCAAACAACAGTTTATACATTTTCAACACAAATACCAATTCAACCATTCATGCCAATATTGCCATAAGCCAATCAATTAGAACCATAAATTCACAATACATCAAATGGTCTCCAATTACTCTATTTTCAAAGCCATCATTTAATTTCAAGACAATTTATAAAATCATTTCATTTAAACACATTTTATTTATAAAACTTAGAAAGTAACCATTTAAACTCATTTTTCATAACATTCACAAAATCGAATAAAAAGACCATTTTAGATAATTAAAATGATGATAAGGTTACTCACCATTTTGGGAGTCGAATTTTTAGAGTAATTCGACTATCGATCATCGGGTACAATTTCTTTGCCCTTATCGGAGGATTCACCACCTAGACATAATGCACAATCAAGCAATTTACCACATTGGTGCTAAACCATTATAAAATTATATGGATGCATGAAATGGAATGCAAATTGTTCGGATTATTGTCTAAACATGATGTTCTACACAAATTCAATTGTGTACCTAAATAAAACGGTATTGACCTAAATCGATCTATCACTCGATTAATTGGCCAATATGCCCAATTCAACTCCAATTAACTCCATTTTTCTTCCAATTCTCCAAACCATCAAACACAAGTCAAATAGCATAAAATTTAGCAAAATGATCTTCACATTTTCTCTTGGGAATTTCGGCCATGGTGGGTGCATCAACACTATAATTTTTCCTACTTGATTTTCTCACCGTAATTCATCATTTCCTAACCAATTCACTTGAAATAAAATCAAATCCACCATACACACTCTACATGGAAAATTCGGCCAATGATGGGTAATGGGAGGAAGTGAATTTTTCTTGTTGATTTTTCATGCTACACATCACTAACTATCTAAAAACACTAAAATACATTGAAATCTAACCAAATCAAGCATCAAAACGCCTCCCCCTATGTCCGGCCAGCAAAGGATTCATCATGATTTCATGTGATTCAACCATGAAAAATAAGAAAAAAAATGCTTAAGAAAGAGAGATCTCAAGTTAGAATTGAAAAATCTTACCTTTTGTCACTTGATTCTTTGAAATTTTGTGAATTTCTCTTGAATTTCTTAGCTAGGTTTTTGTTCTTCTTCTTTTCTTCCCTTTTCTTCCTTTGGCCGGCCAAGAGAAATGAGTTGGGACGGTTATGGGCTGATTTTTAAAGCCAAATAAAAAATAATCCAAGCTTGACACTTGTCACCATGTTATTGGTCCATTTTTAAATTCTTAACTATTAACCTTTCTTTCTCCACCACATAAAATCCTTCAAGTATCCATAATAATAATGGGTGAAATTCATGTGCTGGACAAGTGTTGGGTGTGTAAAATTACCATTTTGCCCTTGGGGTGGCAAAATGACTATTTTACCTTTATCCTCGAAAAAACGTCGAAATTAAAATTTTTCACTTCTCAAACTCAAATTATACCCCAAATGATCAACCTTAGTCAAAAATTTCATCCAACACTAACATCTTAACCTCGGGTAGCAAAATGACCATTTTGGCCCTAGGTCATGAAAATTTCAATTTAACTCCAAATCGGTCTTCGAACTCCGAATCACCATTTTAAGTCATTCTAAGGTTTTAAAATTCTCAATTTCATCTTAAAATCTTTATTTAGTCTAGCTCGAGGCTTAATTTAACTTAGTTGTACCATTCAGTACACTATTGTCTTTTTGACAATTTTTCGGGGTTTTTCAAGTATGCAAGCATATTGTCAATCACATGAATGACTTGGCAAGTATTTTATAAGGTCAGGCTTGACAGCACTACCTCCTTAAAATAAAATTTTGACCTCAAAATTTCACTTACCGGATTCGAAGAAAAGATGTGGATATTAGTTTCTCATCTGGTGCTCGACTTCCCACGTTATCTCCTCCATTCGAGCATTCTTCCACAATACTTTCACCATTGGAATGCTCTTGTTCCTTAGTACTCGATCCTTTCAATCTAGAATATGTACAGGCTGCACCTCGAACTTCAAATCTTCATGCAACTCAATCGGTTGTGTCTCTAGATTGTGGGAGGGATCGGGAACATACTTTTTCAACATCGACACGTGGAAGACATTATGAATCCGATCTAACTCTGGGGGTAATTCAAGTCTAGAAGCCATTAGCCCAATCCTTTCAATGATACGAAAGGGTCTAACGTATCTCGGATTAAGCTTTCCCCGCTTCGCGAATCGAATCACACCTTTCATTATCCAATAAATACCACAAATTATCACAATAGTGTAATCAATTGAGATTTAATACTTAGAATTTTCAAATTATTACCTTTTTAAGGAGAAACCTTAAGAAAAACTTTATCGTCGACTTCAAACTCCAAATCTTTCCTTCGTTTATCAAAATAACTCTTCTACCTATCTTGAGCTATCTTTAATCGCTCTCGAATAACCTTGATCTTGTCATTTGTCAGATCAATCAATTCCACATTAAACAATTTTCTCTCACCCACTTCATCCCAACAGAGCGGAGTTCGGCATTTTCTTCCATACAGAGCATCGTATGGTGCCATCCCAATACTAGACTGAAAACTGTTATTATACATGAACTCCACCAATGGCAAGTGTCTGTCCCAGCTCCCAATAAAGTCAATAACACAAGCCCGTAACATATCCTCCAAGGTCTGAATAGTTCTCTAAGATTGACCATCTGTTTGCGGATGAAAGGTAGTGCTAAATCTCAAATTAGTTCTGAGAGCTTTCTGAAATTTCGACCAAAATTTTAGAAGTAAACGGAGGGTCTCGATCTGACACAATAGAAACTGGAACTCCATGTAATCTCACAAACTCATATATATAAAGTCTAGCCAGTTTCTCAATAGAATACATGCTATGGATAGCTAAGAAATGGGCGGACTTAGTCAATCTATCCACAATCACCCAAATAGCATCCTTCCCACTCTATGTCCACGGCAAACCCAATACAAAGTCCATAGTCACGTGTTCCCACTTCCATTCAGGAATCGACAAAGGCTGAAGAGTACTTGATGGTTTTTTATGCTCCGCCTTAATCTGTTGGCGTGTAGGACATTTTGTTACAAACTCTACTATGTCTCGTTTCATACTCGGCCACCAATAACTTTCTTTAATAGTCATATACATCTTGGTGCTTCCGGGATGTAAAGCGTAGGTGAAAGAATGAGCTTCCTCTAGAATAGCTCGTCTCAACTGATCATCCTTAGGAACATAAATCTAGTCTCTAAGCATCAAAGTACCATTATCACTGAGTCTAAACTCACTAGTTTCTCTATTTTGCAGCTTTTGAACTTTCTGTTTCAACCAATCATCGGATTTTTGTAATTCTCTGATCTGATTCAACAATGAAGGTCTCACAACGAAACTAGCAAGTAGGGTTCCATCTTCACCATTATTCAACTGAATCCCTAGAGACTTCATCTCAAGTAACATCGAAAAATAAGAACTCCGAAGCATTGCTATCGACGATGGGGATTTACGATTTAAGGCATCCGCTACAACATTTGCCTTTTCAAGGTGATAATCAATCACTAAGTCATAATCCTTGATCAACTCTAGCCACCGTCTTTGTCTCAAATTAAGTTCTTTTTGGGTGAGCAAATATTTCAAACTTTTATGATCAGTAAAAATCCGACAATGCTCACCATATAAATAATGCCTCCAAATCTTCAATGTAAAGACTACTACTGTTAACTCCAAATCATGGGTAGGGTAATTCGTCTCATGCTTCTTCAACTGTCGGGAAGCATAAGCTATTACTTTTTTCATCCTGCATTAATACACACCCTAATCCCAACTTAGAGGCATCATTGTATATCACAAATTCTTTCCCACCAACAGGAAGTGTTAGAACGATAATAGAGGTTAATCGATTCTTTAGCTCTAGAAATCGACTCTCACAAACATCATCCCACTCAAACTTAACTCATTTACGAGTCAGACGAGTCAAAGGAGCAACTATCAATGAAAATCTCCGAACAAATCTCCGATAATAATCGGCTAAGCCAAGGAAACTGCGAATCTCAGTTACTGTTCTCGGTTGCTCCCATTGTAAGATTGCCTCAATCTTCTTGAGATCGACATAAATTCCAGCTCCGGACACCACATGTCCCAATAAAACCACTTCCTTTAACCAGAACTCATATTTAGAGAACTTGGCATAGAGTTGTTTTTCACGCAAAGTTTGCAACACAATACGTAAATGGGCAGCATGTTCATCATCATTCTTCGAATAAACCAAGATGTCATCTATGAATACTATCACGAACTTATCTAAGTATGGATGGAACACCCTGTTCATAAGATCCATAAAAGCTGTCGGGGCATTAGTCAAACCAAACGGCATCACCAGAAACTCATAATGCCCATAACGAGTCCTAAAAGCAGTCTTGGGTACATCCTGCTCGTTAATCTTCAACTGATAATACCCAAACCTCAAATCAATCTTATAAAACACCATAGTACCTCGTAATTGATCAAAAAGATCATCAATCCGGGGTAGAGGGTATTTATTCTTGATGGTCACTCGGTTCAGTTGACAGTAATCGATACACAATCGAAGAGTGACATCATTCTTCTTTACAAATAGGACTGGTGCTCCCCAAGGAGAAGTGTTAGGGCAAATAAAATCCTTTTTCACCAAATCTTGTAGCTGGACTTTTAATTCCTTCAACTCTGCCAGAGCCATTCGATATAGAGGGATAGAAATAGGTGCGGTACCCGAAAGTAAATCAATAGGGAACTCAAGCTCTCGCTCAAGAGGTAGTCCTGGTAATTCATCAGAAAATACATAAGGAAACTCACTTACTATTGGTACATCCTCTAATTTAGGTTCTTCTTTTGAAGTATCGATCACGTGTGCTAAATATGTTAGATACCCTTTCTGTACCAATTTCAAAGCTTTGATGGTCGAGATTACACAGGACTGTAATACTCGACGTTTCTTTGCAAAAACAATCTCTGCTCCCTCCGAATTTCGAAGAACAACTTCTTTCCTGAAACAATCCACATTCGCCCGATGTGCAGTTAACTAGTCCATACCCAATATCAAATCGAAATCTTGGATCTCTAGAGGAATCAAGTCACCCTTAAATTCTTCCTCACCAACCATTACTCCACAATCTCTATAACAATTGTTTCTAACTAGCTTTTCTCCTAAATGGGTGTGAACTACAATTTCTTCCTCTAATAGTGATAGGTTTCTATCAGTAATTGATGCAAATGTCATACTCATATAAGACCTATCTGAGCCAAAATCTATCAAAACATAAGCATCTTTATCAAATAAGGACATAGTACCTGTCACAGCTCTAGATCAGACCCGTGCCTCATTTTTCGTCACAGCGAAAACTCTTGTCGAAGTACGAGTCTGTGGTCTCGAAGGTGGATATGTCGGGGTGTTACTCTCTACACCAGACTGTATAGCTACTCTTTGCCTCGATGGTAACTTAGAAGGATCTTTCCTCTGCATATCCGTACAAGCTGATGGAGATGGAGCATTTGCAGTAGCCCGTCCTAGCTGTGGGCAATCACTCCTAATGTGACCCAGCTGACCATAATGAAAACATCGTATTGGTCCCCTACACGGCCCAAAATGATTCTTCCCACACTTCTTGCATCTATCAGAACCTCTAGAACTCTTTCCAGAAGTAGTCATCGCAGATACGTTAAATCTCGGAGGCCTCTGCAGTGTTTGTGAAAATAGAGGTCAAGGAGATGTCATTGAAATAGAGGTAGTACTCCTTGAAGCAGATGAGTCTTTGCCCCTTTTTGGTGGCTGACTGGAAGATATACTCATATTTCTCTTTTTTATAAACTCAGCTCGCATTCTCCTATTTTCATTTGCAAGCTTCTCGGCGCTTAAAGCCATCTGTACCACCTCTTTATGTGGCTCCTTACCAGTCACCGTCATCCGCTCTCTAATCTCATTACGGAGCTCTTCCTTGAAATAATTGACTTAATCTTGCTCAAATTTCACCAGATTCGGCACATATAACATCAGCTCGTTAAAACAAGCTTCGTACTCCTCTACAGTTAAATTTCCCTGTTTCAAACTCAAAAATTCTCTCTTCTTTTCTTTCTGATGAAAATAAGTAAAATACTAACCATCAAATTCTCTTAAAAAGTCTGACCAGGTCGGAGGAGTAGTGGAATGGGATTTTACTGAATTCCACCATGTACGAGCTCTCTTCTCTAGTAATCTTGTGGCCACCATCAACTTCAGGTCATCATCCAACCTCATATCAGAGAGGGTCTCTGAAACCTGATTAATCCAATCTTTGGCTACGGTTGCGTCCAACTCACTTGTAAAAGAAATGCAACTTAGTTGTCTAGTCTCCTTCAGCTTCTTAGAAATAGATACATCCTGTACTGGTAGTGGAACTGGAAGTGGGGGTGGTGGTACTGAAGGAGCAACTGGTGGTACTATAGGAGGAGCCTGACCAATTTGAGCCTAGCCAGCAATAGCGGTAAAGAAGGCTGCCAATGTCTGGATTGCCTCAAGAGACACGGTAGGAATACCAGTAGGTGGCAATGATGTGAAGAATGTGGAAGATGTGGAGGAGTTTCGGCCTGCTCAGCAGTAGGTGCTGCCCGAATGGTGGACGCAGCCTATTCCTCCTCTACTACATCTAGCTGATGATGTCGAGAACGACCTCTCCCCCTCCCAGCCGATCTAGTGAGAGGTGGGTGTTCGCGTTGAGGAGGCATGATAATCTATAAGAGGAAACAAGCAAGTTTAGGAAACCTCAAGCTCTATATGCTAATGCATACATTCTATTCAACCTAACCTAACTTAACCCGGGGCCACATTGACACTGTAAATTTTTAAAACAACTTTTAAACCAAAAGCTCTGATACCACTTTAATTGTCACGACCCGATACTCCTCTCGAGCCCGTGACAACAGTCGTGGTGTCCCGATAGACACTCATTACCCGAAATGCCAACCGGAACCCCGCAAGGCTTTAATATCAGTTTTTCATTTCCCCTATGAGTAACTGTTACCAAATATCATGTTTTAAAAGATTTTAAGTTATTTCCAACTTAAAACAATAAACAAATGATTTCTGTCTCACAGGGGCATTTTGATCATTTTTCTTAAAAAATTTCGAAACTAGCTAAAAATGAAGTATGCGAATATAAAACACATAATTCATAATAAAAAATAAGTTTAAACATCTAAAACCTTCATTTAAAATGAAATTATGACAATTTGAATATAATAAAAATATTCAATAAAATATTCTATTTTCTTATAAAACAATATTTATAAAATTACCGGTAAATAATTTTTATAGGGTAAAAGCTAAATAAATTCATACATACTGTAATACAGATAACCAAAGTATAAAATTTAATTTATAGTGACACGTGGGCCCTCAATTGACAAAAGTGAACGAAGGTTATGAACCTACGATTTTTGAGGAAGTAAAGCCAATTGCAGCCTTCGATGATATCAGCTATCTACAGTCTATTTTGAGCTTGAAATGGGTGGAAAGAAGGGTAGTGAAATTATATAATCCCAGTGAATAAACAAACACCATCCAAAATATCTAAAGTCGAATAAATAGAGACGATTAAAATATTCCATCTCAATATGTAATTCATAACATAAATATTCATTTCATTTAAATAATCAACATGGCTTATAAGTATCTTAAAAGCTTGGCTCTTACCAAAATCATTCTCGGGAATACCTTGGTCGAGTCATCTAACCGAGTCCGCCAAGGCTGTTAAAAATTTCGTATACACGTAAACATATTTTTAGTTTGAAAAACACAGCCGTTCCTTGCGTTAGCGAAGTTCATCATCATGAGGTGGTTCGGCGTGACGTGAACTCTAATCATACCTCAGGAGATACCCTACGCACCTTTCTGACCGAGGTACGAATATAACCGGATTCCGTGCCCCTCTAATAGGTAGTCCACATAACCCGCCCACTACAGCAAGCTAAACCCACCATGCAATAAAAATTCAACAGCATGACATGACAATTTTATCATTATCCAGCCTATCAAGGCAAACAAAAGTTTATACATTTTCAACACAAATACCAATTTAGCCATTCATGCCAATATTGCCATAAGCCAATCAATTAGAACCATAAATTCACAATACATCAAATGGTCTCCAATTACTCTATTTTCAAATCCATCATTCAATTTCAAGACAAGTTATAAAATCATTTCATTTAAACACATTTTGTTTATAAAACCTAAAAATTAACCATTTAAACTCATTTTTCATAATATTCACAGAATTAAATAAAAAGACCACTTTAGATAATTAAAATGATGATAAGGTTACTCATTATTTCGATAGTTGAATTTTTAGAGTACTTCGACTATCGATCCTCGGGTACAATTTCTTTGCCCTTATCGGAGGATTCACCACCTAGACATAATGCACAATCAAGCAATTTACCACATTGGTGCTAAACCATTATAAGACTATATGGATGCGTGAAATGGAATGCAAATTGTTCAGATTATCGTCTAAACATGATGTTCTATACAAATTTAATTGTGTACCTAAATAAAACGATATTGGCCTAAATCGATCTATCACTCAATTAATTGGCCAATATGCCCAATTCAACTCCAATTAACTCCATTTTCTTCCAATTCTCGAAACCATTAAACACAAGTTAAATAGCACAAAAATTTAGCAAAATGATCTTCACATTTTCTCTTGGGAATTTCGGCCATGGTGGGTGCATCAACACTATAATTTTTCCTACTTGATTTTCTCACCGTAATTCATCATTTCCTAACCAATTCACTTGAAATAAAATCAAATCCACCATACACACTCTACATGAAAAATTCAGCCAATGATGGGTAATGGGAGGAAGTGAATTTTTCTTGTTGATTTTTCATGCTACACATCACTAACTATCTAAAAACACTAAAATACATTGAAATCTAACCAAATCAAGCATCAAAACTCCTCCCCCCATGTCCGGCCAGCAAAAGATTCAT
Source organism: Theobroma cacao (assembly GCF_000208745.1). NCBI lineage: Eukaryota > Viridiplantae > Streptophyta > Magnoliopsida > Malvales > Malvaceae > Theobroma > Theobroma cacao. The sequence goes on from NC_030857.1 coordinate 19,101,145, forward strand.
CATGATTTCATGTGATTCAACCATGAAAAATAAGAAAAAATGCTTAAGAAAGAGAGATCTCAAGCTAGAATTGAAAAATCTTACCTTTCGTCACTTGATTTTTTGAAATTTTGTGAATTTCTCTTGAATTTCTTAGCTAGGTTTTTGTGCTTCTTCTTTTCTTCCCTTTTCTTCCATTTTCTTCCTTTGGCCGGCCAAGAGAAATGAGTTGGGATGGTTATGGGCTGATTTTTAAAGCCAAATAATAAAATAATCCAAGCTTGACACTTGTCACCATGTTATTGGTCCATTTTTAAATTCTTAACTATTAACCTTTCTTTCTCCACCACATAAAATCCTTCAATTATCCATAATAATAATGGGTGAAATTTATGTGCTGGACAAGTGTTGGGTGTGTAAAATTACCATTTTACCCTTGGGGTGGCAAATGACTATTTTGCCCTTATCCTCGAAAAAATGCCGAAATTAAAATTTTTCACTTCTCAAACTCAAATTATACTCCAAATGATCAATCTTAATCAAAAATTTCATCCAACACTCACATCTTAACCTCGGGTAGCAAAATGACCATTTTGCTTTTAGGTCATGAAAATTTCAATTTGACTCCCAATCGGTCCTCGAACTCTGAATCACCATTTTAAGTCATTCTGGGGTTTTAAAATTCTCAATTTCATCTTAAAATCTTTATTTGGTCTAGTTCGAGGCTTAATTCAACTTAGTTGTACCATTCAATACATTACTGTCTTTTTGACGATTTTTAGGGACTTTCCAAGTATGCAAGCATATTGTCAATCACATAAATGACATGACAAGTATTTTATAAGGTCGGGCTTGACAATTTTCTTATAAATTCATTGATCATTGTCATTGAAAAAGAAATCATTCGAAGCTTTGACATTAATTCAATGATAGATGTCTTTAGCTCTATGAAAGACCGTCAAGCTCAATTTAAAATGCTCAATCTTAGCATGTAATAGTTGTCAAAAATGTATTTATTTAATAGTTAACGCATAGTTGGAATTATATATATATAATTTTTGCATGAACTTTTTTCATGTAAATTACTTTATATTTTTGTCAAACATAAACTTTTAATATAATTATTTTATAAATATTATCTTTATCCTTTCAAATTCGAAATCTGACTCAGCAATTGCACTAAGCGATACTATGGCATAAGCGGATAATTCTGTTTTTCCTTTTATATTGCGGTGCATGTGATATTGCGTTTGCCCTTTTCATCTCAACATCTTACATATGATCCTATGCTTAGGGATCTTAAATGCTTTCGGTCCTTATAAAAAGTAAAAAGAACTTTATCTTTTATATATAAAAATGATGATATACTCTCTCTTTCTCTCTCTTGCCAATTCTTACATCTAACCCCAAGTCCAAGGCAGCAATCTCTCGGAACATAAAGAATAGTTTGGACTTTGGTCAATCTTCTACCAAGCCATAAAATCCATGCATAATCTTTGCCACCGCAAAAGGACATGCTTCAGCAGGCAACAACATGAAATAAAATAAATAAATCAATAAATAAATAAGAGGGTCTACTTTAAAATCATATTCCTTTTGTAGGGGCCTACTATTCCACCAATTATTCAATTTGATTTAACTATAATGTAACTAGCTAGTTGGACACTTTGGGTATCCAAAAATTTGCTTACACAACAAACCTAAAGTGCTTTTCTTATCTGTTATGTCATCTTAATTATAAATGGATTCTTGATTATCTTCTAGGCATCAAAATAATGAGGTTAAGCATGTCCAAGGGAGAGATAATGATATAGTGAGATTAATGATTTTAAAATTTCTTTATTATGATCTTGTATATGGATGTAAAAGGACTTGACTTGAACAATTTTTTTAGGTTAAGTTAATGAAATTTTTTCATTTAATGTGTGATTTACTTACAAATTATGACATTTTTCGCTAGCTAGTGTTCATCAACTTTTTTTGCCTCTTGCTAGTGTTCATCCGCTATGGATGATTTACATATTCATTCCATTTTCAGCTAACTCTTTTTTACATGTTATTGATATTCTTATTGATTTCAATCAATTTATTGGTTTGTTATTAGTTTTAGCTTTAGCTTTTATATGATGCTTTAATACGAATCCCATGAACATTATCTGAAACACTTCCTTTTTTCTTTGATAGAACTAAATATCTTCACGTCATGCCCCCATATATATATATATATAGTAAGTGCATTCAATTTATTATCTAAACTTCGCAATTAGTCTGATTAGACGGCAAATCAATCACCCATTTGCCTTATTTTCACATTCACCTTCTGTGTAATTAATATCAACAATAATCATGAATTGGAATGGTAATTGATCTTGACTCTTTAAGAAATATATAGTTTGACAAGCAAAGTGTTAATGGCTACTTGGGTGTTAGCATTTATTGTTGGGAGTTTGTGTGCTATGAGTCCATGATTATTCAAGACTCATGAGCTGTATGTCTCAGGATGCTTTGTTCAATCTTGGTGAATTTTTGGAGTGGCTCTGTTTTTGATTCGGTGTTGAATATGTTTGATTGTTCTATCACTGCTGGTCCAGTCGTGATCAATTTGATGACTTATTTTGTGTTTGTGTTGGGTTTTCAAATTGTAAATTTTAAAATCAAAGATTTGAACTGATTTGACAAAATAAAATTGCTATAGATGCCAAATTTATAATGTTGAGTACGTAACTTATTAGAGAATCTTAGGAAAATAGTACAAAGAACTTTATCTAAATTATGGAATTTCTCAAATGATCATGATCTTACTTGCGATCATGAACCTTGGTCGTAGATAATAATTCTTTAAGATTCTAATAACAAAAAACAAAACATTCTTTAAGGTTCTATTTAGCTGCAATTGAAGACAATAAGAGGTGAAAAAGGTGATTTAAAGGTATAAATTTTAGATTTTAATTACTCTTATTTAATGATTAGATAATATAACTCTTTTTAGTAATATTTGAGTTTGATACATTGTTATATACTGGTTTTGAAGATTGCATATATGTTTATTTTATCTCTTCATCAAGTGTTTTTAAGAATAAATATATGAAATTTCCACATTTGTTAATCACAAAAGGTGATTACTTTCTAGAACAATGCAATTATAGATACTATTTACAATGACTAAAGAAATTTAAAATCAAGAAAATAAAAACCCAACACAAATGAAACCATGCAATACATTTTGGGTTATGGATGATTTAGAAGCTGATAAAGGAGGATTTGAAAGAATGACCTTCAAATCTAGAAATTCAATCTCAGATGAAGGTGGGAAGCAGCTGAAGGTTGAGGGGTTGAAGAAGGTTTCAATTAAGTGCAAAACGATGTTGCATAGTTTGTTCAAGTATTTTGAGTTTGTAAAACTGCAATTGTTTATATCGTTTCATGTTTTTAGTTTCTGAAGTTGGTTAAACAGCTTTGTAGACTACTGTTTATTCAACATTTTTGAGTTTTCCTCTAAACGTTTTATATGAGCGTCGTTTTGGTTGTTCTTGCACAGGTCAACGGCCTTTTCTTTCTTTCCTTTGTTATGGCTATTAGTGCACAAAAAACCTTGTCTCGTTTTCTGTGCTTTACATTCGTGTACATCAGTTTTATGATTGCTAGGCTACATCTTAGGGAGTGTGCTAAGAAACTAAGTATATATACAACTTTTGTAATCGTTGCAAATTGATTTTTTCAGAGTAATGAAAAATTCCCTTTACTCCCAACTTAACTCTGTTTTCTTCTTCTTCTTTCCCTTTTATTTTTAGTTTCTAGTTTTCCAAAAAATCATTGAGTTCTTGAATTCCTTTCATGCTATCAGAGCAACTATATTAAGAGACTTGTAACACGATTGTATTGTGATAAAAAGCCACTTGATTCATCATGGCTACAGCTGGTTTCAGTGCAACTACACCCCCTATGTTTACTGGTGCTAATTACCCTTCTAGGTAGTGAAAATGCGATCCTATCTCAAGGCATTTGACCTATAGGAAGTTGTGGAGACTGGTGAAGTGCCTATTCAAAGGCATGCTAACCCGACCCTTGTTCAGATTAAACAACATTTAGAAGAGGTTGCAAAGAGATATAAAGCCTTGATCTGCTTGCAATAAGCTATGTCAGAGTCCATGTTTGGGAAGATTATGCATTTGGAGGATCCTAAGCAAGTATGGGACAACTTAAAAAAAAAAAGTAACCAGGGAATGATTGGACCAAGGTTATGCAAATCATGAATCTGTCTAGACAATTTGAGATAATGAAGATGAAGGAAGAAGAGAGTATTCAGGAGTATACACACAAGCTGTTGAAGCTTGTAAATTAGCTCAGAATATTGGGGCAAGAGGTCATTGATCAGAGGATTGTCAACAAAATCCTGGTGAGCATGTCAGATAAGTTTGAGTTAAAGGTAACTTCACTTGAAGACCCAAAAGATTTGTCAAAAATCTCTATGAAAGAGTTGATTTCTACCTTGCTAGCTTTTGAGTAGAGGAAGGCTTTCAAGCATGAGGACTTTGTAGAAAATGCCTTGGTTGCTAAGATTAAGGGCTTGAGGGCTAAATCTACTTGTTCGAAGAAGAACAGTGGAAAGAGTTCTAAACCAAGTGCTGGAAAGCAAGGGAAGAATGATGATAAATTTGCTCCTTGTACTCACTGTAAGAAAACAAGTTATACTCCAAAGTACTGTTGGTTCAAGCCAAATGTGAAGTGTAGAGCTTGCAACCAACTTGGACATGTGGAGAAGGTGTGTAAGGCTAAGAAGTAGGAGAATGAAGGTAAAGTTGCAGTGGGTAAAGAAGCGGATGAGTCAGATAAGGTACTGTTTATGGCTAAAACAGATGATGGCTTAGCAGACAAGTGTACCTGGCTGATTGATAGTGGTTGCTCAAATCACTTGACAAGTAATGCTAATCTTTTCACTGAGCTTGATGAGAGTTTTAAAGCTCGTGTGAAAATTGGAAATGGCCTTTATATGAAAATATTTGGAGTAGGTACTGTAGAAGCTGAAATTGCTTTTAGTATTAAGTTTATTCATGAAGTGCATTATGTGCCTGAAGCAAATTAGAATCTGCTTAGTGTAGGTTAATTAGATGATAATGGTTATGCCCTACTATTCAAAAATAGGCAGTGTACAATTTTTGATCTTGTTGGTGTTGATTTACTGACAGTGAACATGATAAACAACTGTTACCCTATGAATCTTTTAGAAAACAAACAACAAGTTTTCTATAGTGAGTATGATGCATCAGAATTGTGGCATAAAAAAGTTGGATATGTGAATTATAATTCATTGTCAACAATGCCTTCAAAAGAGCTTGTGTTAGGTCTGCCTGATATTGTTAAACCTGATAAGTTATGCAAAGACTGTCAATTTGGAAAACAGACAAGGAAGCCTTTTCCTTAGGATAGCAAAATGAAACGCCACACAAAAGCTGGAGTTAGTTCACACTGATTTAAGTGGTCTAATGATGACTCCTTCATTGAGTGGGAGCAAGTATTATATTCTATTTATTGATGATTTTTCTCATTATTGCTAGATTTATTTTTTGAAAAACAAATCAGAGGCATTAAGAAGATTTTTTAAGTACAAGGTACAAGTTGAGAACTTTATCGGATCAAGCATTAAGATACTGAGGATTGACAATGGATCTGCATACATTACTAATGAATTTGAGAAGTTTCTAGCAACAGTTGGGATTTATCATCAACTGATAGTTACTTATAGTCTACAACAGAATGGCAAGGCTAAGTGGAAAAACAGAACAATTGGAGATATGGCTAGGTGCTTGTTTTTTCAATGCAATTTGCTTAAGAAATTATGGGCTGAGGCAATTAACACTGCAAACTACATTCAAAACAAAAGCATTACAAAGGCACTGACACTCAAAAACCACATTTGATATCTGGTATGAACACGACCTTCTATTTCTAATTTCAAAGTCTTTGGATGTGTGTGTTATGCTTAAATTCCAGATGTGAAAAGGTCCAAATTTGATTATAAGGCTTTTATTGCTTTGTATGTTGGGTATAGTGAAAAATCAAAATGGTATAGATTGTGTGATTTAGAAGTAAACAAAGTTGTCGTCAGTAGAGATGTGAACTTTGATGAGAGTCAATGTTGAAATTGGGAAAAAAAGTCTATTGAAACTATAACTAGTGTTCATGTCACTAATGATTTTTAACCACTACTGGAGAATGATGATTCTGATATTGAAGATGAGAGTAAAGTAGTAAAGGCACTAAGACCTTAGAAGAGATCTACAACAGATGTAGTGTAGCTATGTTTGATCCTACTAGTTATGTTGAAGCAGTGAATGATGAGAATTGGAAGAAGGCTATGGATACAGAGATGACAATGATCAAGAAAAATGGTACTTGGTTGCTGGTAGATAGACCTACTGATAAAAATGTAATAGGAGTTAAGTGGTTGTTCAAGACTAAGTTAAACCTTGACGGTTTCATAAACAAGTATAAGGCCAAATTGGTGGTTAAAGGGTATGCACAAGTCCATGGAGTTGACTACCTAGAGACCTTTGCTCTTGTAGCAAGACGCGATACCATTAGGATGCGGATTGCTTTATCTGCAAGAGAAGGGTGGAAGATTTACCATCTAGATGTGAAGTCAGCTTTTTTAAATGGTTATTTGATCGAAGAAATATTTGTTGAGCAACTTGAAGGGTATGAAGAATTAGGATCAGAATATAGAGTTTGTAAATTAGTTAAAGCCTTGTATGGACTTAAACATGCACCTAGGGCCTGGTGTGAAAACGTTGATACTTATTTTACAGGATAAGGCTTTCTAAAAAGTGTGAATGAATCAACTCTTTATGCAAGGTTGTCAAGTAGTACTATTGTGTTAATTGTGGCTGTGTATGTTGATGACCTACTAGTTACAAGACTAAATGACAGAGCTGTTCATGATTTTAAAAGTCAGATGATGAGCATGTTTGAGATGATGGATCTGGGGACAATGACCTACTTTCTTGGTATGAAAGTTATTCAAACTAGTGAAGGAGTGTACCTGCATCAGGTAAAGTATGCAAGAGACTTATTAAAGAAATTCAACATGTCTTTGTGCAAGGTAGTGAACACTTCATTGGCTGCGGGAGAGAAGTTTAGCAAGGAGGATGGCACTACATTAGCAAATGGTTCCATCTGCAAAAGCATGATAGGTTCTCTACTGTATTTAACAGCCACAAGACCTAACTTAATGTATGCCACATGCTTACTATCCAAGTTTATGCAAGCACCTACTATTTTGCATTTCATAGCAGTTAAGAGAATTCTCAAGTACGTCAAGGGCACCGCTGATTTTGGCTTAAGGTATATGAAGCAAGATAGTGGAGATTTAGTTGGATATGGTGACAGTGACTGGGCAGGTCACTTTATGATCCCAAAAGTATAGCTGGTTTTTGTTTTTCATTCAGTAGTGTAGTTTTTTCATGGAATACTAGAAAGCAAAGTGTGGTTGCTCAATCTACTATAGAGGTTGAGTATATTGCAACAGCGACAGCAATGAACCAGTTGAAGTGGCTGAGGAAGGTACTAGCTGATCTTGGTTTCAAACAAAAAAATGGTATTGTGATTTTTGTTGACAACCAATCAGCTATTGCAATAGCCAAAAATCCAATTCATCATGGTAGAACTAAGCATATTCAGGTGAAGTATCATGCACCTAGAGAGGCTGTGAATGAAAAAGAGGTTGAACTCAAACACTATAATTCAGAGGTTTAACTAGCTGATATATTGACAAAGAGTTTATCCAAAGAAAGATTTTAGGCTCTCAGGACTTGTCTTGGTGTTTATTAGATTACAAGTCATGGGGGAATGTTGAAAGAGTGACTTTTAAATCTAGAAATTCAATCTCAGATGAAAGTGGGAAGCAACTGAAGGTTGAGAGGTTGAAAATGGTTTCAATCAAGTGCAAAATGATGTCGCATAGCTTGTTCAAGTATTTTGAGTTTGTAAAACTGCAGTTGTTTATGTCGTTTCACGTTTTTATTTTCTTAAGTTGGTTAAACAGCTTTGTAGATTGTCATTTATGCAATATTTTTAGGTTTTCCTCTAAACGTTCTATATGAGCGTCGTTTTGGTTGTTCTTATACAGGCCAATAGCCTTTCTCTTTCTTTCCTTTGTTATAATCATTAGTTCACAGAAAACCTTGTCTCGTTGTCTGTGCTTTACATTCCTTTGCATCAGTTTCATGATTTCTAGGCTGAGTGTGCTACGAAACTAAGTATATATACAACTTTGTAACCGTTGCAAATTGATTTTTTCAGATCAATGAAAAATTCCCTTTACTCCCAATTTGACTTTGTTTTCTTCTTCTTTTTTCTCTTCATTTTTAGTTTCTAGTTTTCCAAAAAATCATTAAGTTCTGGAATTCCTTTCAGAGGATCCTGCAATATGATTTCAAAGAAAGATTTTGGTATTTAGGATTATAAATAGTTTAGTAATTAAACTATATTTATTAAAGTCATTTGTTGTTTTAGGGCGGGTTGTTTATTTTTAAATCTAATGAACTTAAACTAAATTATAATAAAAAATCAAGAAATTGGATGAAATTTACCTTTAACTATATATCTTATAGCAAGCCACGTGCTTTTAGTCATTCTTAGTGCTTATTTGACTTAGTTTTTTTTTTTTTAATTTAATTATCTCTTAAAAGTAAAAATCAAGCTAAATATAAAATTTTGAAAAACTCTTTAAAAAAAGTAATTTTTTTTAAAGAATAAAAATTAAAAAAAAACGAGCTTAAGGAAAAACTCCTGTGAAAAGCTTTCTCTTATCTTTTTTAAAAAATATAAGAGAATTTTTATTTTTACTCCAAAATATCCTTATCTGTTAAAAATAATTATAATATTATTTTTTTAAAAAAATACTCTTTATGATAATTTTAATCAAAATTATATTTTATAAAAAAATAAATTATAAAAAAAAATTTATTAAATAATTTTAATTTAATTTTAAAATTATTATTTTAATAAAAATTTTATAATAACTTTTAAATTAAAAAAAATCAAACCAAACAGACTGTTAATCATATAATTGAAATGGGAACATATAATTGAAATGGGAACATGGCACTTTCTTAAGAACCGGCCAGCAACGGAGCATACGACTGATCAACAGCAGCTAAGAAGTCCCGAAAGTGAAGCAATATAGTTGAGGGAAGAGAACAAGCAACAAGAAGTAGATGCTCCAATCATATCATATTAAAGAAAAACAAACACTTGGAGAAAAGATAGAAAGGAAGATGCTTCAAGTCACTCAGATAATCATGTCTGACAAGAGAATTTCAATGTTTCACAGGGGAACTAAGCAGATAGCATCCTGCCATTACTTTATCACGAACTTGGTGCTTTCTCGAGAGAAAAATTACGATCCAAGACTTTATTATCAGCCAAAAAGGAAATGGTTTTAGGTAGAGTGGATGGAAGAATATTTTGAAAGTGAACTGACGGAAGGCAGTGGAAGCAGCAGAGCATGGCAGGCTTGGTTGATTGAACCACGTGAAAGTCTGCTTGTACAAAACGGTTGAGTCAACAGTCCATTTAATGGGCTTGGCGTGGTTGATTGAACCACGTGAAAGTCTGTTTCCTGTGTCCTCCGAAACACCTTTTTTTTTTTTTAACTCTTTTGGTGTCGCTATAATTTCAACTTTATGCCTCGATGACAAAATGACCAAATGGCAAAAACAGAAATGGGAAGAAGAATGACGATGGGCCCCCAAAAATTTTTGTGGATTACATGATAGAATGTGTCTAAAAAGAAACCAAAATTCCTTCCCTATCACAGTAAGAAACGCATATTAGAAACAATGAATAAGGAGATATATAATTACTCTTTTAACACCCTGCTAATTGATTTTATATTTATTGATCCATGCTGGGTTTGAGTAGATATATAATGACATAATTTATTAATAAATGAAATGCTAAGGGCAATTATTATGTTATCGAAAAATAAATGCCGTCCGCTTTAACATTTCCTTTATTCTTTACCATTGTTATCACATTTGGATAGAATTTTTTTTTTTTTTGAAAGCTAGATAATAATTTATTGCAATAAAAAGAAAAAAGGGAATAAATAAACAGCATAGATGATAGCATAGAACAAAAATAGCAGACGAATAAAGGCAATCAAAGCAATCACAACCAAGCAATAAAGAGATCTTTATCTTTGCCAACACCTTGTCTTGGGACCTCATGGGCCAAGTGATTAGAATTCTTGGAAACATGAGTCATTGTACTTAATTGTGATTTCCTGTTATCATTGCGTTTTTGGCAGACATGTGAATCTCTTTTTGCTATATGAGTTTGTATATATTCTTCATTTTCTCATTTGCATTTTTTTTGTTATTTTATTAAAAAAAATAAGAGAATCTCTTACCAGAAGAATCTTATTGCTCTAATTTGTTATACTCATACTAATATCTCGTAATATCTATGCTAAGCATATTTTCTTTTGGACCCAACATGTATAAATATCAAGTCAGCATGATTGAACTATCCATATCGCAGTATAAAAGCAGAGCATTTTACAGGGTATTGAGCTAGGTTCAAACAAAGCCTACTGATTCTTCCTTTCATGCATTCTCAACCCAGCTGGTGTACTTAACACTTAGCACTTAGGAGCACAAAGTTTCAGTCCCTCTCCATCTCACACCTCAACAAAGCTTTCACAGGAAAAGAGAAGCTAGTGAAGAAAGTAGAGTGGTGGGATTGGAGCATTGCAGTTACCGCAGTTGGAGTTGGAGCTCTCACTGCAAAAGCTGGTAAGTTGAAGCTTCCAAAACAGTTTTGCAAACCAAAGATTTGATACTATTTTTCATGTTTAATCTTAAACCATTTGTTTTGAAAGCTTTGATCATTCTTTCATTCAGAAAAAGGGTTTATAAATTAAAACAAAATTGATCTTGAAAGCTTGGTGCAGTCCAAATTGTTGCGCGGTCTATTGGCGGCCTGCGTTCTTGTGCAATAATTGAGGTTTAAATATCAGTGTGAAAGAAAAATTCTTGTGAATTATTAGTATTTTTTAAATCTATAAAAGAGTATATTTTGACTTTGGACCTAAAATCTTTTGTTTCAACTCTCACCTCGCTCTTATCTGCTCCCCTTTACGTTAAATTTTAAAGGATCTATTAAGTTTGATGTACTACTATATAGTTGTATTGATTTTAATATTCATGCATTATTTATTGAATCACATGTTATCATTTCATTAATAAATTAATTTAAAATTTTACATATATATTTTTAAAAATTATATATCCTTATCTAATTCAAACTAGAGATGGCCACAAATCCCTTTAGGTTGAGCCTAGGCCAGCCTATTTTAATATTAATATTTTATGATTAATAAATATATTTTAAAAATTAAATTAAATAAAAATCTACTATTTGCTAATAAAATAATATATTTCATTATTAGCAAGATGACAAGAAGTAATTTACCCATAGTATAAACATATACATGTGAAATTATAAACAAACTCAAATTTATATACATAGCGAATATATATATATATATATATATAAGAAAGTAACAAAAGTAAAATATTATTTTATTTTTNTATGTTTCTTTTGATCACCACTTTTTTTATTCGTTGCCACTTTATTTGGTTATAAAGTAAAAAATAAATTAACAAATGATATTTTTGATCTTAAAAAAATTATATTTATGGTATTTGCTCATTTTATATTACCTAAAATAGAATTCTTACATTTGTTCAGTAAATTTTTTATCATATAAAAGGTTAAAATTTTACTATTATATTCCAAATATATGGAGCTATTTCCTTCATACTTCCCAGTTATCTTTTAAAAAATAAAGGCTAAATACTCAAATAAGCCCTCGAACTATATCAAAAAATCAATTCAGTCCTTATCTTTTTATTATGTTCAAATAAACTCTTAAATTTTTATTTTAAGTCAAAAAAGTCCCTCTCACTAATCGTTAATTAACTTTAATTAGTCAACGGTATATGTGATACTTTTATATCATGCTATCTGTCACATAGCATATGATGAGGTATTAAATATTGTTAATTAAGATTGAATAAATGGGTAAAAAATAAACACATAAATCCTAATCAATAATATTTAATGTCACGTCATCTGTCACATAGTAGATGACATGATATAAAAATGTCATGTGTATCATTGACTAATGAAAGTTAATCAATAGTTCAGGAAAGGAACTTATTTGATTCAAAATAAAATTCAAAAAATTATTTAAACCTAATAAAAAAATAAAAATTAAATTATTTTTTTGACATAATTAAAGAATTTATTTAAATATTTAATAAAAATAAATGATGGGCATGTTTGCGACTTACGGCGTGCGCAACCCTTTGTAGATGTCCTTTTTGTCTCAAGACCCTGCTTTTGGACCACTCATTCCGGAAAAGCTATAAACAATATACGGAAAGAAAAACTTTTTAACAGTCTTTTATTTAAAAGAAAAAATCGATGGCTTTATCAGTGATACTTTCACTCCACAAAATTAATTATTCATCGAAAATCTTTATCAATGAAATTTTTATCATTTTTTTTACCATTATTGACGATTTTTTCTATCAATAAAAAATCGTTCCAGAACACCCTTAATTTTAATTTTAATAGTAGTACTCTTGATTTTAGCAGTGATACAACTTCTTAACGCTTAATGATTCACATAGCCTAGGACCATCCTCATATATAGTTTTAAATTGCATCCATATCGACCTTTAGCATAAACTTGACGTGTTGAAGAATAAAAAAAGGTTCTCACAAGTGGACATTGATAATAATCATAGCACCGAAATGATTACAAACCTAGACTTCAAATATGTAATCTTTAACTCTTCCCTTTCTGTCTTTAATTTCATATAACTTTCTTAAATCTGGAAGGAAATTAAGTGTCTTTGGTTCTCTTCCTTTATGAATTATCCTTTCATATTTTAATTATCAAAATTTCACCCTACATTTAAGATAATTTTCTTTGTATTACTTTGCATTTATTTTCAATACTTTTTTATGACCATTTTTAAGAACGTGGTGATTCCAAGACTTAACAAGTTTGAATCTCATATTGAACCAAAAGGACTTAAATTCCCTTGAAATTTTTGTTTATTATTATTATTTTTTTTTAATTTTTAAAGAAAGCCCCATTGCTTTGGAAAAAGTTGTACATGTGCAGTGATTGCACTGATCAAAGGATAATTATCACATGATTCCATGTCTCACCTACTTAACTTCTGATAGAGACAGATTTCATGTTATTCATACTAAGGAGTACAGTTTACAGTTTACAGGCAGAGTGTAATTGCCAACCAAATGGAAAACGGAGATATCATCCAGTCTCCAAGCCCGCTTAGGAAGATCGTCACCATTGCAGCCATCGCCGCCGGCATCCAGTTCGGATGGGCGCTCCAGCTCTCCCTTCTAACCCCATACGTCCAAACCCTCGGTGTCCCCCACACCTGGGCTGCTTTCATTTGGCTTTGTGGCCCTATTTCTGGCCTCCTCGTTCAACCCATTGTAGGCTACAACAGTGACCGTTGCACCTCTCGCTTTGGTCGCCGCCGACCCTTTATTGCCGCCGGAGCTACCTTCGTCTCTATTGCTGTATTCCTCATCGGTTTCGCCAAAGATATGGGGCACCATGCTGGTGATTCCTTGGAGAGTCCCACGAAACCAAGAGCGGTTGCTATCTTTGTTGTAGGATTTTGGATTCTTGATGTGGCTAACAACATGTTACAAGGTCCATGTCGTGCTCTTCTTGCAGACCTCTCAGCCAATGACCATAAAAAAATGAGAACCGCAAATGGGTGGTTCTCGTTTTTCATGGCTGTTGGAAACGTCTTGGGTTATGCTGCTGGTTCCTACTCACACCTTTACAGGATCTTCCCCTTCACAAGAACCAAAGCCTGTGATGTTTACTGTGCAAACCTCAAGTCGTGCTTCACTATCGACATTATGATCCTCCTGTTAGTGACTGTGACCGCGGTTACAACGGTGAAGGAGGATCCCTTAACCAAGCAAGTCCAAGAGGAAGAAACCAAAACACAGGCTGCTTTCGTTGGAGAGATTGTGACAGCTTTCAAGACTTTGAAGAAGCCAATGTGGATCTTGCTCCTTGTTACTTGCCTGAATTGGATAGCCTGGTTTCCGTTCTTGTTGTTTGACACTGATTGGATGGGGACAGAGGTTTATGGAGGCAAGGTCAAGGGAAATGCAAATCAAGTTAAGATGTACAGTGATGGAGTGCGAGCAGGTGCATTGGGGTTGATGATCAACTCGATCGTCTTGGGTCTAACTTCACTTGCGCTGGAACCTGTGGGCCGCTTGATTGGTGGTGTTAAAAACTTGTGGGCCATAGTGAACTTTATTTTGTGCGCTTGCTTGGCGTCGACGGTGTTGATTACCAAGATAGCTGAGGCTTGGAGGAAACACAATGGGGCCGATCTCGTGCATCCTCCTCTCAATATCAAAGGCTCGGCCTTGGCTGTGTTTGGACTTTTGGGTATTCCACTTGCGGTTAGTTCCTAACCTATGTTTCTTTCACTCTTTGCTTGGGTCCATAGGGAGTGGATAAGAAGACCCTCTTTCTTTCTTTTCCTACATTATTATTTTGAAGTACTAAGAGAGAGAATCTCTTTTTGCAACATCGAAATCAAGGTAATAGGGTGTATAGTTACCAATTAGACTAACTCATAAAGTAACGCAAGAAAGGCTATCTTTTCAGGAAAAATAGTAGGCATGCATGATATCAGTTAGTATAACTTTGAAATTAGTTAAGAGATTCAAAGTAATTCCTAGTATTGATCTTCAACTTAAGTATAACTCTGGCTTTGTGCAGGTAACATTCAGCATTCCATTCGCTTTGGCGTCCATTTATTGTTCTAACGCTGGCGGTGGTCAAGGTAAAGTCTAGTTCTTGTTGCACATCAAAGCTGTCCCATGTACTGATTCAATGGCATTCTCAAAATGGCAGGTCTCTCCCTAGGAGTGCTAAACATGTCAATAGTTATCCCACAGGTGAAAATTCCCCTCTCTTATCTTGATTCCCTTGGAAAAGGGATTGGGGCAGGGGCCGGCGGGGTCAAGGCTAAATATGTGGACAAATGAAAGTTTACCATCTGACGAATTATTAAATTAGATTTTGGCTTTATTTATTTGTGACAGATGTTTGTATCGGTAGTTAGCGGACCACTGGACGCAGCGTTTGGGGGCGGCAACTTGCCAGCCTTTGTATTGGGCTCCATGGCGGCTGCGGTTAGCGCGTTGCTGGCAATCTTGGCGCTGCCGAAACCACCCAAGCAAATATGTCTTTCCCCAGGAATGGGTGGTGGCCACTAATTAATCATAAAGCAGCTCTATTTGTTGTAGCCTGCCTCTGCCATGGTCGTCTTTTGTTTAGTTTGCAGTTTGTTTAGTTTGTGTTGATCAGCATCATGATCAACGTAGTTTGATGCAGTAATGTACGCTTGGATGCAATGCAGTCATGGCCCAGTCCCCATGCTTATGTAGTAGTAGCTGCTTACGTACATGGAAATTTCTACGATATTTTGAATGGTTGAAACTTAGAAGATTAAACACATATACAAATTCAACTGTCCTACATATATAAAATCATAGTAAATATCTGCTGCATATAAATAAAGAACAATATTCTTTTTTTTTTTTGGATGCACAAGTACTTTAATTAAGATTCTGCTGTATATTTAGGTATGGTTAGGGATTAGTACGAATATATTCGCGTACGTGCCATTACCTTTTCAATTTTTTCTATTTTTGTCCCTAAATTGTAAATTTAAGTCCAAACTTGGCCAAGATCAATACTAACCCAAATGAGAAAAAAATAAAAGAAATGATCCTTATTATTTAAAGAAAAAAATCGATCCAAATTTATTTTCCTCATTTTTTTTCTTTATTCTATACATAGTGCTTTCCCAATTTTCTTCACCGACTAATTTTACTGAACTCATTGCCAACCTTGCTCTAGCATAGTCGTACAAGGTCTTCCTTTTCTCTTTTCTTTTTTATGAAATAGCATATTCTCTTTTCGGAGAATTTTTTTTTAACCCTTAAAAATAACGTGTTTTTGTAAATAACCTTCGGGATAATTTTAACTGTTTTTAGCCACCAGAATAGATTTTGGGACAAAAATACCCTTAATGAGCCGTCTTCGTTAGTGTGCACTCTCAAACAGGTGGAAAATGAGAAAAAATAAATATGTAAAGAATTTTGCGAACATATAATTTTGTGCAAAACATCCATTTTTTTTTTTTGCGAAGGTTGTGCAAAACGTTTGAAATCCTTAAGTGCGAGGCAAAAAAAGAGAAGCTTGAAGGAGAAAAGAGCCTCTAGTGGCACGAAGCGGACGCGCACCGCCACTGCTTTAGTTGATGAGCTGTCGGGCCTTGAGTTGATGGACGAAGGGGACGAACATGGTCAAGGTAGTGAACAGCCAGTAAGGACAGTTCTAATGGTTTTGTGTTCTCGATCCGAACAAAGAATCTGTCTTGATGAATGGAAAGCTTGGCTAATGATGTGAAACCAGAAATCTTTGATACGGTGGTGAATTGAAAGGAGAAAGATGTGAATTCAAGGCAAGAAATGGTCCTGTTATAGCAGGCCATATGTGAGACGGCTGTGGCAGGGCAGGGTTTAGAGTTTGTGAAACGTCATGTTGGGAATGTGTGACATAGCTATGACACGCCAGCGTTCAAAGTTGGTGAGATGCCATGGAGGGAATTTGTGACACGCTAGAGTTAAGAGTTGGTGACACGCCATGGTGGGAATCTGTGACAAGTCAGCGTTCAGAGTTGGTGAGACGTCATGGAGGGAATCTGTGATACGTCAAAGTTCAGAGTTGGTGACACGACATGGAGGGGATCTGTGACACGCCAGCGTTTAGAGTTTGTGAGACGCCATGGAAGGAAGCTGTGAGACGCCAGAGTTCAGAATGGGTGACATGCCATGGAGGGAAGCTGTGAGAAGCTAGAGTTCAGAGTTGGTGACACGCCATGTTTAGAGTGTGTGACACGGCATTGCTTGAACAATTGAGACGCCACAGTTTAGAGTGTGTGACACGACATTACTTGAAAAGCTGACACGCCATGGTTTAGAGTGTGTGACATGGCATTGCTTGAACAGCTGACACGTCATGGTTTGAAATAGAGAGAGGAAACAAAAAGTGGGCAGTTAACGTGGTAATCGTTTGGACTTCCACTGAATTAATTCCCCTTAGTGAAACGAATAAATAAGAATATTATAAGGCCATTTTTCATTTTAAACAATTATTTTTCAGAATTCCTAACGTCTGTGTGATTCATTTCTCATTCCCACCGGTACCAGAGTGTTTGAGAAGGCTCTTTGCAAGCGTAACGACACCACAACACCAGCAACAATGTCGATTATGAGTGAAGAGGTCAGTGAATCTTAAATTAAAACATTCTTGTGTTTGTTAATTTTTTGCTTTTTTGTTGGGTTTGTTTGATATGTTTGTGTTTTTTGTTTTGTTTTGTAAATGTTTAGACTGTGTTTTCTTGTTGGTTTGATGGTTTTTGGGGTTAAGTCGTAGTGGTTTTAAGGGTTTTTGATGTTTACTATGACACGCCATTGTTATTATAGTTAGTTATTGACGTGTCAGCGTTAGCATGTGATAACAGTTGACTCAATATGCATGGCGTGTCACTACATTTGACTTGATATGCATGGCGTGTCACAATATTTGACTTGATATGCATGGCGTGTCACAACATTTGACTTGATATGCCTGGCGTGTCACAACATTTTACTTGTTATGCATAGCGTGTCACAATATTTTGCTTGTTATGCATGGCGTGTCATAACATTTTGCTTGTTATGCATGGCGTTTCACAACATTTATTCCTTATTTATGTCTTCAGTATACCTTGTTGCACATTACGGCTTAACTCACTGGTGCATGTGTGCCATGTTTTGCAGATCCAGTGCAGACAGTATGAGGATCTTGACAGTTTGCTGGTCATGCCGAGGAGAAATGGGTGTTCAACATCGCAATTAACACCCAAAGTAATTGGTCATAGCTGCATTACATCACAAAGACTCTCCAACAGAAGGGGGAGTACGATGTAGTGAAGTGTACGTGCTTCGAAATGCTCCTGGACGTCTATCCATAAGGGTACTTTTGCACCGGTCTCCTGCACAGCATCATGATTCACCGGATCACTAAGAGCTAGTCAATGGACCGCGAGCTATGGTTTGCCATTGGCAAGAGCAAAGCATGGCTATCAAAGCAAGAGTTCTGCCTCATCACTGGGTTGAAGTTTGGTCCAATGCTCGATGTGCTCAGATGATCGTATGAGGTTGCTGCGGAAGAAATTAATGTCGATACTGGAACGGGCAGGAGAATGTTAAGCTGCAAGCTTTGCTTGATACGTTCTGTAGGGGCAACTTCCAACATCCAGGAGACGCGACCAAAATGGCACTCGTCTTGATCACGAATAACATTTTATTTGGTCAAGACTACCGTAGACGGGTGACGCCTTGGTTGTTGTCATTGGTGGAGGACATCGATGCTTGGAATGTCTTCCCATGGGAGCACTATGTTTGGAAGCTGACCTTGGACTACCTTTTGAAGGGGTTTGAAGTGCCTGACTCAAGCTTGAAAAAGGAAACTTGGTTACGCTACAACATTTACGAATTCGCATGGGTGATACAAGTCCTATCACGTAACATTTTTCAGTTTTCTTTTGAAAAAATGATTTATGGCTGTACTCGTTTTTGATTTACGGTTTGATAATGGTTACATTTGACTTGCAGTTCTAGGCAATGGAGGCAATTTTGGCCCTTCAAAAAATAATTGCCTCTTCTAGTCTGAAGGACAACGTCTACCCATTAATGTGCAGATGGGATTACAATCAGAAGCCAAAAGACTTCCACACGGTATTTAAGAAGTTAGAGTCATCTGAGCATGTGAGTGAATAACTACTAATTTTTTCTTTATATTTGTATAATAATTTTTACTATTCAATAATCACAACATTTTATTTGTTTATTTGCAATTGTGGGCACTGGAGATGTTGGAACCCACCACGGATGAGGCCAGCTGGGAGTATTTTGTGGACCTTGATGTCCCGTTATCGGAGGGCCACGAGTACGTCCCAATAGGGCACATGGAGGATCGATCGGATTGGGGCTTAGGTGCGAGGCAAAAAAGGAGAAGCTTGAAGGAGGAAAGAGCCTCTGATGGCACGAAGCGGATGCGTACCGTCGCTGCTTTAGTTGATGAACTGTTGGGTCCTGAGTTGATGGACGAAGGTGATGACCATGGTCAAGGCAGTGAACAGCCGGTAAAGACAGTTCTAATGGTTTTGTGTTCTCTAATTTCATATGTGATTATCGAATAACATATCTGTGTTTGCAGTTGGACCATGCACCGACAGCTCCAAAACCACCCACCGGTCCTCCTCAAACGCACAGTGGAAACCACCTGTCAGTAAGATCGGTTCTAACGGTTTGTGTTTTACATTTCCACATATGTTTATTGAGTAACATAGTAATTTTTGTTATTGCAGTTTACGAAAGCGACAATAGGTCCTCAAGCATCGATCAGTCCGGCTCCACCGTAGACTGCTAACGAGCTGCCGATAAGGATATTAAAGTTGTAACGGTTAATGTTCAACAATTCCATATATGATTATTGAATAACACAGTAATTTCTATTAATGCAGTTTACAGAAGCGATGACAGGTCCTCAAGCATCGATAGGTCTGGCTCCACCGTAAATTACTAATGAGCCACCGGTAAGCATATTAAAGTTGTAACGGTTAATGTTCAATAATTCCATATATGATTATTGAATAACACAATTATATATGTTATTGCAATTGACTTAGTCGAGAAGAGTCAATAACGGAGCAGTCACTACCCGTCAGCTCCGACGGATCATGCGTAAGCATGAAAAAGAGATGTTGGAGCTGAAAGCTTTACTTCAGTCATTGACTTTAACAATACAGACGCTTGAGGATCATATCATTGCTCAGATTCTTGACGGCCTTAAATCAAAAGTACGTTATTCTATCTTCGCTTGTATTTTGGTGGTTTACGTTTAGCAACTGTTTAGACTATGTTTTCTTACTGGTTTGATGGTTTTTGGGGTTAAGTGGTAGTGGTTTAACTGGTTTTTGCTGATTAGCGGGTCAAGACATTTGTATTATAGTTAGTTATTGGCATGTCAGCGTTAGCGTATGACAACATTTTACTTGTTATGCATGGCGTGTCACAACGTTTAACTTGTTATGCATGGCGTGTCAGAACATTTTGCTTGTTATCCACGGTGTGTCACAACATTTTGCTTGTTATGCATGGCGTGTCACAACATTTTACTTGTTATGAATGGCGTGTCACAAGATTTTACTTGATATGCATGGCGTGTCACAAGATTTTACTTATTATGCATGGCGTGTCACAACATTTTACTTGTTATGCATGGCGTGTCACAACATTTTACTAGTTATGGTTTGTGGTATTTTATGAGCTAACTAACGGTTTTTCCCATTTTGTAAGGCGATCCTTCATCTCACGGTGCTGGTTTGGAGCACGATGATACTGATGATTGGCAGCATCATGAACCTGGTGTTCACATTCACGATGACGTTCTTGGTGCTGACGGAGAGCACGTAACTCATGTCGATGACGTCATCGCTGAAGCCGTGGCAGGGGATGTCACCCTTCAATCAGATGTTGCTAAAGGAGAGCATGTTCCTCTACCCAAGTCCATTATCTATGCATCTGCTAGAAGGGAGGGGGACCCTGACTCAGTCGTGGTTGAAAGAGAGCATCTTTCTCCGGCCAATGCATTCGTCGAGGTAGTAATAGGAGCTATGGTGCTTTATCATCAGAGCACTCCTGATGCAGTTGAGACACAGTCATCGTCACTAGAGTCATCTGCTATCCATCATGGTGCAGTAGAAATTTCAGACTAAATAGAGCGGGCACTACTAAAAATGACGAGCAAATACATGGCAAGCCCGTACGTCGACCCCTTAGTGAGCTGTTGAGATGTGAAGGATACACAAGTAGAAGCCTACGAAGCTTTCAAGAAAGACGAGTTTGCGAGGTAAGCTCATAAAGCTGGACCTCAAATCATGGACCTTAAATTGGCTACTCTTCACTATATGGCTGTTGATTTTGCAAAGACAGGAGCACCAGCTGAGATGCCTCGATCCCTAAAACTAAGGGAGTTTGTAGACTTCATGTAGAGGGTTGACAAACCCATGTATGCTTCCCTTAGGGTACTAGGAAACCTGTACCGGGCTACAATCAACTCAACCATGCAAGAAAGGTCAAAGTTTGATAGATGAAGCTTGTGTATAGACGTCCACGAGCATCCCAAAGCACGTACGCTTCACTGCATTGTACTCCCCTGTCTCTTGGAAAGTCTTTCTAATGTAATGCAGCCGCAACCACTTATAGTGGGTTTTAATATTGAGTATGGATAGGCATTTGAGAGTCGAAATCCCCCAAATAATAATTAAAATATCAAGTTAGTTTATTTTTCTTAAAACAGGTGTTACTTTTTTAAAACTTCCCTTAATTTTAATAATTTTATGTCGTGTCACCAACAAGACTGCAACAATTTGGCGTGTCACACCAAGTCTGCATGCACTTAGCGTGTCACCATAATTGGCCCCTGCCATGTCACCCACCAAGACTGTAAAAAGTCAGCGTGTCACACCATAAGTCGACTAACCGATATTGGAGAAATTTAATTACTGATGAAATAGAAAAGAATTTCATTGTAAGAACATAAACGATTAAATCAAATAAAATATAAAGGAATTAAATTAAATCATTAATTGTTTAATAAAAATGGTAATAAAATGTGACAAATGAGGTAACAGTATAGGGACTTCGCAAGTCTATTCAATGTTTAAAACTACCAACAAAATGAAATGAATACTCAAATAATATATCTACAAAATTAATAAAAAAAATAAAGACTCATCTACAAGAGGAAACTAACAAACACTGTGTTAATATCAGAGTCTTCATCCACAACTTCCTCTTATATTATCAAAGTCTTCGACCCACTCAAATGGGTTTATCTTTTAATATTGGTAGACATTCCATGCTTGTTGTTCCTTCATAAGATTTGTCTACCAATATTAAGAGATAAACCCATTTGAGTGGGTCGAAGACTCTGATAATACCAGAGGAAATTGTGAATGAATGTATGTGAGAAAGGTATTGCACATGGGTTACAGATTTAGTTAGGTGGACAAGATGTCTTCATCCACAACACACCCTACATTTTCAGACATTGTCCTTCGTATTGGACAGTTGTTGCGTGTGTGACCGGTTTGTCTGCAACTTGAACATGCTTTGGGTCAGCGCATTTGTGGAGGCGTCGATTGACTTGGAGATGGTGCCGGATTTGTGGATGGAACTGCAAATAGGGATGGGCAATTCTATCTGTTATGCCCGTACCTCTTACATTGCGAACATCTCTGTGCTCGACTGCCTTCACCAGCTGATGGAATCCTTCTCCTCCTAGGTCTTCTCGCTTGGCCTCGCCAAGGTGGTGGCAAGATGACAATTTGTTTCACATGAGAGGGGATGTCCCACTCATTGGGATGCCCTATTGGCTTAATGGATCCCGAATAACCCTCCACCAAAACGGTTGTCTTATAGTAGTCAGCGCAGAATTCAATGGTTTCACGTTTGCATTTACTAAAAATTGCAATAAACTCAATCTTCAAGCACAATGTAAATGCTATGTCATTTAGGGTTCAAATAAGAAATAAAGATATTCTGACTTTATTGCTGCAATGGCATGGCTGCATGGTAGTAAATCTGTTTGAAACTCACAACAGAAACACGTCTTCTTAGACAGGTTTACAAGTCTGTCCATCTTCCCATCTTTAACTTCAAACTCCAGTCGATTGCTAGGCTTAACTACAAAGCGATGTGCATCATTGAACCGTTTGCTTAACTGCCTGGTAACCCAAGGGCTGAGGGGCGTGGTCACCTTGACGGCCTCCTCGTACCGGTCATGGAACCAACGTTGGAACATGTCTCTAATGAACTCAATCAAAACAGTGATTAGCATTTGTCTTGCATGCTTTAAACATGAGTTAACACATTCCGCTATGTTGGATGTCATCATTTGGTATCGCCTTGCCGGTGAACATGCACGTGCCCATCTTTCAGGCTTTATTCTTATCAAATCAGCTTGGGCTCCCACCTGAATATGCTTGAGCTGGTTCATATGTTTATTGAAATCGGAAACCTTATAGCAATCTTGAGTAAGGGTGAAAATCATACAAACGTTGTCACGCTTTAACTTGTTTTTAAAGTTTTTTTTTCAAGTGGTAACCGCATAAATCATGGTACGCTTCTTGGTATGCATTTTGGATTGCTTTGTTAATGCTGAGATGCTGATCAGAAATGAACATAGTGTTTTCAGGATAACCAACCGCATCACCCAGCTTGCTAAGAAACCATGTCCACAAATCTTCGTCCTCAACATGGGTGATGCCAAAAGCAACTGGATATATGCACTCGTTCGCATCTTTGCATACAGCGACAAACAAAACACCCTTGAACCTACCTTTCGAATGTGTCGCATCAATTGCAACCGTAAGACGCATTACATCCCTAAACCCCCGAATACAAGCCTCGTATGACCAGAAACAATATTTGAATCTTTTTGCCTCATTAGTAGCCACTGCAGTCATTGTGCCAGGATTTTCTTGTTCCAACATATAAAAATATGAGGGTAGTAGTTGAAATGACTCCTCTAGTGGACTGAAAACAAGCCTCTCCGCATACTCATTCGCTTGCCAAGCCTTACCATACAAGCATTCCAATCCCCATTGAACCCTCATCTCACAAATTATGTCCTTAGGTCTCAATGCTACTCCATTAGCCCGAAGCTTGTGTGACATAAGTTCACTAATTATTTTTGCACTCGTAGTTGAAAATAGCCCTTGCAAACCATTAANCCCGAAAGCTTGTGTGACATAAGTTCACTAATTATTTTTGCACTCGTAGTTGAAAATAGCCCTTGCAAACCATTAACAGTACAGGTCTGTTTTTTGTGGAATGTTCGAACTTGCCAGTATTCTCCTCTGTCAGGTATCTTTGTTGCATGCACACTGAACTTGTATGCCTTGTCCTTACAACCAACCTCATAACGACCTTTACATGACTTTTTCACTCTTATCGCAAACTTCTCTTTTATAACCAACATGTTCAAAGGTTGTTTCAACTCGGCCCTCGACGAAAACATTCTTCCTTTGTATAAGCGATCATCGGCACATTTCGACTCCTCAGTGGTAATTATTTGAAAGGAGAACCTTTCTGTACTTGCAATTACCCACGTACGAGATATCCCTGCATTTCCCTTTTCCTGATCACTGTCATCGAGCAATGTATCAAGGGAATGATTCCCCGTTCTCACCAGCGATGGGGTTATTGTATATGAGGTCATCACACTGAACATCTCCTACATCAACACCTCTAACATGTTCTGTTTCGCCTTCAACATTATTGCAAATTGGAATGTCACTGTCATAAAGGCAGTCATCATCTGAACTGTCATCTTGCCATTGTTCAAGCCCATCATCTGAAGTGTCATTAAATCTATCTTCACCGGCAGCGAACAAATCCTCATTTCCCTCATCAAATGCAGTATTATCCTCCAACGTCATAGTGTCACCCTCCAACCTCAAATTGTTATCCTCAAGTGTCGTATTCTCATTTGACAATGGCAATACACACTCTACAGTTTCACCCGATCATTGCATTTGTTCGATAGAAGCAAGTAATTGGTTTGATGCACATCCTGATCGAAATTATGTAGACAATTGTTTTGTGAATGTCGTCTGTCTACCGGGTTGTATACATTCTTGTGCATACCTCAATTGCCATTGTTGTGGGTTATGGACCGAATGTTGTGGTATATGTGAAGCATTGTAAATCTCATTTTGATTGAGATGATTACCATGTTGTCCAACTTCTTCATGTGACATAACATTTGTTTGGCGTCCCTTAATGCTGACATACACAGCCAGAATATTCCTCTGTTCTAGCAGAATTAATGCAACATCCTCATCGTCCTTGATAATTGGCCGTGATATCTCTCCAGGTGTTCTGATCAATGCATGTAACTCAATCTCATCAATTTCTGAGTTTACCCTAACAACATCTTCAACCAGCTTTATCAAGCCCGCAAAAGACAAATCACTCCTAATCCCCCGCATTCGTGACTCACTACCCTTGTAAATGCCATCCACCCACTGACCACCATGTCTTATCACAAGTCGCTCAATTAAACCCCACTGAAATTTTGAAAAAAAAAACAAAATTTGTCAATCATTTTACACAATACATGCCATGATCAAAAATTTGTCAGTCATGTTGTTACACGCCATGCATATAGCGTAAAATGTGGTAACAAGCCATGCATATAACATAACATAAAATGTTGTAACATGTTATGTATATAGCGTAAAATGTGGTAACACGCCATGCATATAACGTAAAATGTCGTAACATGCCATGCATTTAACGGAAAATGTGGTAACACACCATACATATAACATAAAATGTGGTAACAGGTCATGCATATAACGTTAAATGTTGTAACATGCCATGCATATCAAGTCAAATGTCGTGTCACGCCATGCCTCAATGTCTTCACACGTTAAAAACCCATGTGACCAGTTAACCCATGCATCAGCGTCGTAACGGGCCATAAACCAATATGGTAACACGCCATGCATATAACATTAAATGTTGTAACACGCCATGCATCTAACCAATGTTGTGACACGCTAAAATAACACTAACACATGTTATAGATGCATGACGTGTAACAACTTTGGGTAATGTTTATAATCCATCTTCTAATTTACACCAAATGTTTTAGAAAGTTAAGCAGTAATAAACCCAATAACATGTACCTTGATGTCATCTCTGCTATAGGGTCTACTAATCTACGACAATATGGTCAGATGCCGAGAGATAGACCACAGCTTGATGACGATGGTGCTCAATAGAGAGTTGACAAAGCTCATACAATTCAGAGATCTGAGAGAGCTAAAGACGATGGTGCTCAATAGTGACTTGCCAAAGTTGAGATGATTTAGAGAGTTGAGAGAGAAATATGACCGAGCTGAAATAGCTGAGTATTTATTTTTATTTTTTTCTATTTTCTCTCTTGTGGAAGGGAGATAGCTCAAACAGTTGAGCATTTATTTGAAACGATGTTTTTAAAGGCATTTTGGTCTACTTATGCTTCTTTTTGGCTAGAAACAGATAACTTTATATGAGTGGTTATTTCTGAAATCACCTTATCACGAGGTCCTTTCTCACAATTTCCTTTTCTCTTTTCCATTCATCAACAAGAGAGAAAGCCTACACCAGTTGTGCTGTAATATTTCTCTAGTGGACACTTATATAACAACCAGATCACCTAGAGCCATTCCCCTGTTAAAACCCAAAAACCTCACTATATTTAAGGACATGACTCTGCAGATATCAATAAAACAACCCCAACCCCAAATGGTGACAATCACCTGAAAACTCTGAGAACATCTCACAACTGGTCCCATGTTCATTAATTACCAGCCACAATTCACCCAAAAAGCAAGAACACATAGCATTCTGTTGTAGCACCAACATAAAATCTTTGACACGTAACTGAGCAATGAGCATTTTGCCACCCCTTGTTGTTTAGCCGACTCATCAGAGATCCACAACTCAGCTGATGCATTTAAAGAGGCAGCCATCCACCAAAAGCACATTAAAAGATTATATTCAAATTGTAATTAAGAATTAGATTGGATTTTGGTAGAATTCTATTAGTTGAGAATTATTTGATAATTAAATTTATTTAAGAGATAAATATATATAATGAGTAATAGTTCTTAATGGGTAGTAATTATTGGTGATAAAGTAATAGGGCTCTACATATATAAAGTGGGTTTTAGCTATTAGAATTGTGAGAAAGATATGGTCTTTATGAGATAGAGATGTGATCTTTATATAAGGGATGAACTTTCTGTGAAGGCTTCACAAAGTGAAAGGAAAGTGAAAAAAAAAAGTGGGGGAAACACCAAGTTGCATGAGATATAGACCATGGGTTTAAACAATAGTGAGTATACACATTAAGTTTATTTTGGGGTTTAGGTTTTGTTGGTGTAAATAGGGTTTATTTGGAATTTAAGAAACTAGTAAAATTGACTTCAATGTGTATCTTTAAATAGATGTTTTTTTTAAGATTTATTTCGTCCCAACTTCTCGGAGTGTAAAGGAAAATTATGTGAATAGCTTTAGGGATACAATAAAGTTAACGTCTAACTTCGTTTTGCACTTTACGAGAGTATATAGCTAGATACACTCAAAGGTTTGCAAAGTTATTTCACCTTAGAGATTACTTTCAGTAACAAGTAGATTTTAAGGAATTTGGACTCTTTTTGTAGTTCATGGGTACTTAAGTGTTTATATTTATTTTCAAAACATAACACTTCTCTTGCTCTTGATTTTTTTACTCTTATCTTATTTGTTTTTGGTGTATTAAAATGGTTGTGTGAAATCCCACCTTAAGTAAGAGAATAAGTTAGGAAATCCTTAGGTGAGCATATAGATTACATATTTTGAACATCAAACTTAGTTTTAGCCTTCAAAAGAATTCATTGACACTTTTGGTTGTCTGTCACTTTTGAAGCAAAAAAATTTTCTAAGTTTGAAAGGGGTCAAAATATGTAATTTTTATAGATCAATCTTTTGAGAATAAAAAATGACGGTAATGATTCTCTTGATTTTTAGATGACCAAAAATGATTTTTTCATAATTTTTGGAATACGTTTGTGTCATGACCCAAATCCTGGCCCTTGACCGACGTAAGGGTATCGATGGGAGTTACCCTCTTAACTTATGAAAGCCTAAGGTGAATAATTCAAATCAATACTCGGAATTACCTCATGAGACTCATCACAATGGAACCACACATAAAACATACATGAACATATCTCGTATGCTCAAAATACAGAAGCAATACATAACAAAATATCATTTATAGGCCATCCTATGGCATTTACATATTGTGGCCGTTTCTTGCCGAATTCCATATCCATGTCATTAATATAAGACATAAACATAGTTATATTTATAGCAATCAAACAAAATGACCAAACTAAATAGGGCCAACAAAGTATAACTCGAAACAAAATGGCTGACGCCTACTAGATGCTATAAGATCACTTACCAAAAACTGACCAGAGTGTTGGTTCTTCCCAAAGGACAATGAGCTAAGCAATTATTGATCTACAAAACAAGTGCATCTTACATGTGTAAGTTATAAATAACTCCGTAAGAAGATATGGGGAAAGGGAACAAGCTAAATAGGAGAGTGTTTATCCAAAATACTTTTAAAATAAATGCAAATAACCTGTTTCAAAAAAATAACAAAGTTGCCTTTCAACCATATCAATTATTTCTAAGGGTTTGAGAATTTAATCCCAAGCAAAATCAAGTATGCCAAGATGCGAGTTATGTGCCAAGTATGATCACGTATCAAACAAATTTCAATGCCATTGCCTTGTCGGATGTAAACTCATTTGGAAGGATTTTACAAAGTTTTGTTGGAAACCATTCTTAAACCTTTGAAATAAAAATCATAGTTTGTAAAACGTTCAAGTATTCCCAAGAAAAAAATTTATAAATATTGGTTTTAAAGCTTTTGTAAAAGATGTCGAGGAAAACAAAGTATGGTGCAAAGAAAATGATGTAATGTTGTTGTCTTTAGAAAATCCTTGAGGAAAACGAATGGATTTCAAATTTATGTAATTTGCATTACATCGAGTAAATCAAATCTAAATACCATATACAAATGTTAAAAATCGAAACAAATAAAAACTTAAGCACCAAAGTAGAAACCAAAGTCAATTCCAAGAACCGGGGTATAAACAAATACCAAATCTAAAGTCCAAAGTTGAGACAATATCAATACCAAAGTCCAAAATCTAGAACAATTAACAAGCTTCAATTCCATGGCGTCACATATAATTTCAAATAGGTCATGGAGCACTAAGTAGCATGGACAACCAAATCAAAGTGTGCCGCAACACTAAAGTGGTTGGATACATGATAGCCATCAACCGCATATCAAAGGTGGTAGGACCGTATCAGCTACCACAAAACCAAATCAAGGGTAGGACCATGTCAACTACCAAACAAAGTTATATCAAAGGGGTAGAATCATGTCAACTACCAACGAACCAGGTTAAGGGGTGAGACCATGTCAACTATCTAGTCAAGCTAAGTTTTGTGCACAATAGCCAGTGTCTACTGTCACTAGCTACAAGTCCATAACTCAAGTAGGCTTCATTGAAACATTTTTATGCTATGATTCCAAATATCAGAATATTCATTTACAAATGACTAAATAAGTCCACTTGCCATCAAAGAACAAAGATTCAAATAAAATAAATGCAAGTGTCCAAGCTTCATCTCAAGCAAGTAAATTTTCAATCATTAATAAAATAAAATTTTGAAGCAAAGGCTAAATCAAATCATCAATCTCAAGGCAAATCAACTCAATGCTAAGGTCTATGCAAGGCAAATCACTTCGTTTTAAATTTCCAAACTTGCAATCATTCAACTAGTTATAGACAAACACAAATTTTTGAGGTATCAAACATTTCAAAAGGCTTGTTCCCCATGCACAAAACTACATACATAGTAACATATTTACATAATATATCTAGATTTCATAAAAACAATCTTGAAACCATTATTCACATCACAAAGTCCATCAAAAGTACATTTTAATGCGAGGTTGTAGAATAGGCATACTTAATTATATTAAAATAATTAAAAATGTTGTATCTATTCACTTCTTAAATAGTGCCTTTTTGCCTCTTGGCACCTTTCTTCGAAAGCTCCGCTTTTCCAACAACTCAATTTATTCCAATATCACCTAAAAATGATATTCAACCATTAATACTCTCAAAGTCCCAATAAAATGATATTCAATCATCAATATCCTTAAATACCCCTAAAAATTTTGGAATACTTTAAATACCCATTTCTAACCCTATTTAATCTTCACTTATTTCTAATTATTTCCACCAAAATTTTATCCAAACTTCATGCCCAATAAGTAGAGAACTTATTTTACCTAATTTTCCTCCTTGGTGAGCTTCTAGTTGAGAGATCCAACCAAATCTTGAAAACCTAAAAAAAATTCTAACTTTTAGAGAGAGAAACAAAAATCATTAAAATCAAGCTTTTGGGAGTGAAAATCCTTATCTTTGGCACTTAGAATCCAAGTTTTGTTGATAGAGCTTGAAGGTTTTGAAAGGTTTGAAATTTGAGAGAAAGTAGGTGGAAGAATAAGGAGATAGGGGAAAAATGAGAAATTTTGGGTTTTAGGCTGATTGGGTAGTCTAGGATCGACTATGGAGAGTCTATAGTCGATCTTGGACTAGTAGGTTTAATATTTTACCCATTTCCCCTTCACAGGATCAACTATAAAAGGTTTATAGTCGATCTTGGATCAGAATGTCCATTTTTGCTTTATTTTCCTTCACAAGATCGACTATAGAGGTTCCTAGTCAATCCTGGTCTAGTAGGTTGGCATTTCCTCCATTTTTCCTTCTTAAGATCGATTTTCCAAACTTGTGAAAGTAGTTTCTTTTAAGGCTTAATCTCATTCTAAATCTCTTCCACAACCTTCATGACTTTTATTTATGAATTTTCAAGGATGAAATTGAGGTTTTAAGTCAACAAAAGTACTTCTTAAGCTCACCAAGTTAATTGTCCAAGTGATGAAATTTACAGATTTCATAATTTTTTATCATAAATGGGAACTACAAATTTAATTTTAGTCGAACTTTTTCAATTTTTTCTTGAAACTAAAATTTAGATTTTAATTTTTTTTATATTTTTATTAAATCCAAATGAGGGGTTGTTTGCTTATTTACATTAAATATCTTAAATAAATAGAGAGTAAAAAGCAAAAAAGTAAAAATGAGGACATTTACTTAAATGATATTTAATGTAAATAAGTTGACAGGTTTTATGGGCAATTTGTCTTAGAAACTGCATTCTATTTCAAATATATCGATACATGTTAATGATGTATTGATACATATGGTCAAGTATTGACACATGTTCATAATGTATCTATACAATTTTTTTCATAACCCAATGTATCGACACATAGCCCAAATGTATCGATATATTTCGTCAATTTTAAAAAAATAAAAAGACAGAACTATATTTTTAAACTCAAAACTATAAATACCTCATATTTTTTGAGGGTTTTCAACCCTCAGTTGTTTTTCTAAGGTATTTCTCTCAACCTAAACCCTTTTAAATTCATTTTTAACTCAAATCTTCATTTTTGATGATTAAATGATGTGGTTTTGAGAAGTTTTGAAAATGTGACATTTTTAAGCTTTGGAAATTTTAAATCTTGACTTTTAGTTTCTGAAAATATGCTTTTGTTGTCCAGATTTTTTGTTGGTGATTAAAGCTTAAAGGTTTTGTGATTTTCTTTAGCATCTAACCTCACCTAAGGTAAGGATGAAAGATTTATGGGTATTTAAGCATGGGTTTTGGTTCGAAAATTAGTTTAGCTACAAGTGAGTAGTTTTGAAAGTACCTAGAATGATTATTACGAGATTTTTATTTTATAAAATGATTGTGATGATTGTTGTATGATAGGAACACTTGAAAACTCCACGGATATCGCTGAACGAAGTCGTGATTGGAGCTAGGAATTGACTCCCCAATTTGGTGAATGGATACGCATTTTCAAGTATTTTAATATATAAAGTTAGCATGATTTTTATGGAAAATGGCTATTTAAGCATGTTGAAAAATAATTTCCATAAATGGTATGACAAATGGAATATGATAAGAATGATTATTATGACTTATTACAGTGTTTGGTTAGAAACAATAACTTTGAAATAAAAAAGGAATAGAAAATAAAAAGAGAAAAATACCCTTTTATTATATATATATATATGATTATTTATTTTTATTCAATTTTTTAAATATTAATAATTGATAATTTAATTAAATTATTAACAATTAATAATTTAAATATTAATATTTTATTTATAATTTAATCATTAATATTTTAAAATATTAATAATTTATATAAATTAAATATTAATATGATTCATTTTTCATTTTATTTTATTTTTAAATATTAATAAATGATCATTTATATAAAATAGTAATAATTAATAATTTAAATATTAATATTTTATTTATAATTTAATCATTAATATTTTAAAATATTAATAATTTATATAAATTAAATATTAATATGATTCATTTTTCATTTTATTTTATTTTTAAATATTAATAAATGATCATTTATATAAAATAGTAATAATTAATAATTTAAATATTAATATTTTATTTATAATTTAATCATTAATATTTTAAAATATTAATAATTTATATAAATTAAATATTAATATGATTCATTTTTCATTTTATTTTATTTTTAAATATTAATAAATGATCATTTATATAAAATAGTAATAATTAATAATTTAAATATTAATATTTTATTTATAATTTAATCATTAATATTTTAAAATATTAATAATTTATATAAATTAAATATTAATATGATTCATTTTTCATTTTATTTTATTTTTAAATATTAATAAATGATCATTTATATAAAATAGTAATAATTAATAATTTAAATATTAATATTTTATTTATAATTTAATCATTAATATTTTAAAATATTAATAATTTATATAAATTAAATATTAATATGATTCATTTTTCATTTTATTTTATTTTTAAATATTAATAAATGATCATTTATATAAAATAGTAATAATTAATAATTTAAATATTAATATTTTATTTATAATTTAATCATTAATATTTTAAAATATTAATAATTTATATAAATTAAATATTAATATGATTCATTTTTCATTTTATTTTATTTTTAAATATTAATAAATGATCATTTATATAAAATAGTAATAATTAATAATTTAAATATTAATATTTTATTTATAATTTAATCATTAATATTTTAAAATATTAATAATTTATATAAATTAAATATTAATATGATTCATTTTTCATTTTATTTTATTTTTAAATATTAATAAATGATCATTTATATAAAATAGTAATAATTAATAATTTAAATATTAATATTTTATTTATAATTTAATCATTAATATTTTAAAATATTAATAATTTATATAAATTAAATATTAATATGATTCATTTTTCATTTTATTTTATTTTTAAATATTAATAAATGATCATTTATATAAAATAGTAATAATTAATAATTTAAATATTAATATTTTATTTATAATTTAATCATTAATATTTTAAAATATTAATAATTTATATAAATTAAATATTAATATGATTCATTTTTCATTTTATTTTATTTTTAAATATTAATAAATGATCATTTATATAAAATAGTAATAATTAATAATTTAAATATTAATATTTTATTTATAATTTAATCATTAATATTTTAAAATATTAATAATTTATATAAATTAAATATTAATATGATTCATTTTTCATTTTATTTTATTTTTAAATATTAATAAATGATCATTTATATAAAATAGTAATAATTAATAATTTAAATATTAATATTTTATTTATAATTTAATCATTAATATTTTAAAATATTAATAATTTATATAAATTAAATATTAATATGATTCATTTTTCATTTTATTTTATTTTTAAATATTAATAAATGATCATTTATATAAAATAGTAATAATTAATAATTTAAATATTAATATTTTATTTATAATTTAATCATTAATATTTTAAAATATTAATAATTTATATAAATTAAATATTAATATG
This sequence comes from Theobroma cacao, assembly GCF_000208745.1. Lineage (NCBI taxonomy): Eukaryota > Viridiplantae > Streptophyta > Magnoliopsida > Malvales > Malvaceae > Theobroma > Theobroma cacao. The sequence goes on from NC_030857.1 coordinate 19,135,021, forward strand.
ATTCATTTTTCATTTTATTTTATTTTTAAATATTAATAAATGATCATTTATATAAAATAGTAATAATTAATAATTTAAATATTAATATTTTATTTATAATTTAATCATTAATATTTTAAAATATTAATAATTTATATAAATTAAATATTAATATGATTCATTTTTCATTTTATTTTATTTTTAAATATTAATAAATGATCATTTATATAAAATAGTAATAATTAATAATTTAAATATTAATATTTTATTTATAATTTAATCATTAATATTTTAAAATATTAATAATTTATATAAATTAAATATTAATATGATTCATTTTTCATTTTATTTTATTTTTAAATATTAATAAATGATCATTTATATAAAATAGTAATAATTAATAATTTAAATATTAATATTTTATTTATAATTTAATCATTAATATTTTAAAATATTAATAATTTATATAAATTAAATATTAATATGATTCATTTTTCATTTTATTTTATTTTTAAATATTAATAAATGATCATTTATATAAAATAGTAATAATTAATAATTTAAATATTAATATTTTATTTATAATTTAATCATTAATATTTTAAAATATTAATAATTTATATAAATTAAATATTAATATGATTCATTTTTCATTTTATTTTATTTTTAAATATTAATAAATGATCATTTATATAAAATAGTAATAATTAATAATTTAAATATTAATATTTTATTTATAATTTAATCATTAATATTTTAAAATATTAATAATTTATATAAATTAAATATTAATATGATTCATTTTTCATTTTATTTTATTTTTAAATATTAATAAATGATCATTTATATAAAATAGTAATAATTAATAATTTAAATATTAATATTTTATTTATAATTTAATCATTAATATTTTAAAATATTAATAATTTATATAAATTAAATATTAATATGATTCATTTTTCATTTTATTTTATTTTTAAATATTAATAAATGATCATTTATATAAAATAGTAATAATTAATAATTTAAATATTAATATTTTATTTATAATTTAATCATTAATATTTTAAAATATTAATAATTTATATAAATTAAATATTAATATGATTCATTTTTCATTTTATTTTATTTTTAAATATTAATAAATGATCATTTATATAAAATAGTAATAATTAATAATTTAAATATTAATATTTTATTTATAATTTAATCATTAATATTTTAAAATATTAATAATTTATATAAATTAAATATTAATATGATTCATTTTTCATTTTATTTTATTTTTAAATATTAATAAATGATCATTTATATAAAATAGTAATAATTAATAATTTAAATATTAATATTTTATTTATAATTTAATCATTAATATTTTAAAATATTAATAATTTATATAAATTAAATATTAATATGATTCATTTTTCATTTTATTTTATTTTTAAATATTAATAAATGATCATTTATATAAAATAGTAATAATTAATAATTTAAATATTAATATTTTATTTATAATTTAATCATTAATATTTTAAAATATTAATAATTTATATAAATTAAATATTAATATGATTCATTTTTCATTTTATTTTATTTTTAAATATTAATAAATGATCATTTATATAAAATAGTAATAATTAATAATTTAAATATTAATATTTTATTTATAATTTAATCATTAATATTTTAAAATATTAATAATTTATATAAATTAAATATTAATATGATTCATTTTTCATTTTATTTTATTTTTAAATATTAATAAATGATCATTTATATAAAATAGTAATAATTAATAATTTAAATATTAATATTTTATTTATAATTTAATCATTAATATTTTAAAATATTAATAATTTATATAAATTAAATATTAATATGATTCATTTTTCATTTTATTTTATTTTTAAATATTAATAAATGATCATTTATATAAAATAGTAATAATTAATAATTTAAATATTAATATTTTATTTATAATTTAATCATTAATATTTTAAAATATTAATAATTTATATAAATTAAATATTAATATGATTCATTTTTCATTTTATTTTATTTTTAAATATTAATAAATGATCATTTATATAAAATAGTAATAATTAATAATTTAAATATTAATATTTTATTTATAATTTAATCATTAATATTTTAAAATATTAATAATTTATATAAATTAAATATTAATATGATTCATTTTTCATTTTATTTTATTTTTAAATATTAATAAATGATCATTTATATAAAATAGTAATAATTAATAATTTAAATATTAATATTTTATTTATAATTTAATCATTAATATTTTAAAATATTAATAATTTATATAAATTAAATATTAATATGATTCATTTTTCATTTTATTTTATTTTTAAATATTAATAAATGATCATTTATATAAAATAGTAATAATTAATAATTTAAATATTAATATTTTATTTATAATTTAATCATTAATATTTTAAAATATTAATAATTTATATAAATTAAATATTAATATGATTCATTTTTCATTTTATTTTATTTTTAAATATTAATAAATGATCATTTATATAAAATAGTAATAATTAATAATTTAAATATTAATATTTTATTTATAATTTAATCATTAATATTTTAAAATATTAATAATTTATATAAATTAAATATTAATATGATTCATTTTTCATTTTATTTTATTTTTAAATATTAATAAATGATCATTTATATAAAATAGTAATAATTAATAATTTAAATATTAATATTTTATTTATAATTTAATCATTAATATTTTAAAATATTAATAATTTATATAAATTAAATATTAATATGATTCATTTTTCATTTTATTTTATTTTTAAATATTAATAAATGATCATTTATATAAAATAGTAATAATTAATAATTTAAATATTAATATTTTATTTATAATTTAATCATTAATATTTTAAAATATTAATAATTTATATAAATTAAATATTAATATGATTCATTTTTCATTTTATTTTATTTTTAAATATTAATAAATGATCATTTATATAAAATAGTAATAATTAATAATTTAAATATTAATATTTTATTTATAATTTAATCATTAATATTTTAAAATATTAATAATTTATATAAATTAAATATTAATATGATTCATTTTTCATTTTATTTTATTTTTAAATATTAATAAATGATCATTTATATAAAATAGTAATAATTAATAATTTAAATATTAATATTTTATTTATAATTTAATCATTAATATTTTAAAATATTAATAATTTATATAAATTAAATATTAATATGATTCATTTTTCATTTTATTTTATTTTTAAATATTAATAAATGATCATTTATATAAAATAGTAATAATTAATAATTTAAATATTAATATTTTATTTATAATTTAATCATTAATATTTTAAAATATTAATAATTTATATAAATTAAATATTAATATGATTCATTTTTCATTTTATTTTATTTTTAAATATTAATAAATGATCATTTATATAAAATAGTAATAATTAATAATTTAAATATTAATATTTTATTTATAATTTAATCATTAATATTTTAAAATATTAATAATTTATATAAATTAAATATTAATATGATTCATTTTTCATTTTATTTTATTTTTAAATATTAATAAATGATCATTTATATAAAATAGTAATAATTAATAATTTAAATATTAATATTTTATTTATAATTTAATCATTAATATTTTAAAATATTAATAATTTATATAAATTAAATATTAATATGATTCATTTTTCATTTTATTTTATTTTTAAATATTAATAAATGATCATTTATATAAAATAGTAATAATTAATAATTTAAATATTAATATTTTATTTATAATTTAATCATTAATATTTTAAAATATTAATAATTTATATAAATTAAATATTAATATGATTCATTTTTCATTTTATTTTATTTTTAAATATTAATAAATGATCATTTATATAAAATAGTAATAATTAATAATTTAAATATTAATATTTTATTTATAATTTAATCATTAATATTTTAAAATATTAATAATTTATATAAATTAAATATTAATATGATTCATTTTTCATTTTATTTTATTTTTAAATATTAATAAATGATCATTTATATAAAATAGTAATAATTAATAATTTAAATATTAATATTTTATTTATAATTTAATCATTAATATTTTAAAATATTAATAATTTATATAAATTAAATATTAATATGATTCATTTTTCATTTTATTTTATTTTTAAATATTAATAAATGATCATTTATATAAAATAGTAATAATTAATAATTTAAATATTAATATTTTATTTATAATTTAATCATTAATATTTTAAAATATTAATAATTTATATAAATTAAATATTAATATGATTCATTTTTCATTTTATTTTATTTTTAAATATTAATAAATGATCATTTATATAAAATAGTAATAATTAATAATTTAAATATTAATATTTTATTTATAATTTAATCATTAATATTTTAAAATATTAATAATTTATATAAATTAAATATTAATATGATTCATTTTTCATTTTATTTTATTTTTAAATATTAATAAATGATCATTTATATAAAATAGTAATAATTAATAATTTAAATATTAATATTTTATTTATAATTTAATCATTAATATTTTAAAATATTAATAATTTATATAAATTAAATATTAATATGATTCATTTTTCATTTTATTTTATTTTTAAATATTAATAAATGATCATTTATATAAAATAGTAATAATTAATAATTTAAATATTAATATTTTATTTATAATTTAATCATTAATATTTTAAAATATTAATAATTTATATAAATTAAATATTAATATGATTCATTTTTCATTTTATTTTATTTTTAAATATTAATAAATGATCATTTATATAAAATAGTAATAATTAATAATTTAAATATTAATATTTTATTTATAATTTAATCATTAATATTTTAAAATATTAATAATTTATATAAATTAAATATTAATATGATTCATTTTTCATTTTATTTTATTTTTAAATATTAATAAATGATCATTTATATAAAATAGTAATAATTAATAATTTAAATATTAATATTTTATTTATAATTTAATCATTAATATTTTAAAATATTAATAATTTATATAAATTAAATATTAATATGATTCATTTTTCATTTTATTTTATTTTTAAATATTAATAAATGATCATTTATATAAAATAGTAATAATTAATAATTTAAATATTAATATTTTATTTATAATTTAATCATTAATATTTTAAAATATTAATAATTTATATAAATTAAATATTAATATGATTCATTTTTCATTTTATTTTATTTTTAAATATTAATAAATGATCATTTATATAAAATAGTAATAATTAATAATTTAAATATTAATATTTTATTTATAATTTAATCATTAATATTTTAAAATATTAATAATTTATATAAATTAAATATTAATATGATTCATTTTTCATTTTATTTTATTTTTAAATATTAATAAATGATCATTTATATAAAATAGTAATAATTAATAATTTAAATATTAATATTTTATTTATAATTTAATCATTAATATTTTAANTTATAAATTGTTTTGAAATTAATAGTGATTTTGAAAAATAGAGTACACGGAGACTGTTAATTGTGGCAATTTGATTGTTTAAATCGACTGGCTTATGATAAATCGAGCATGATTGGCTAGTTGGCAATTGTATTGAAATGCGAATTGTTTGGTTGCCTTGAAAAACTGCGAATTTCAAAATTACCATATCATGTTATTGAGTTTTATTATATGGTGGATTATATATTAATTAATCACTACAGTAGGGGGTTTCTGTGGACCAGCCTTTTAGAGGGGCACGGTAAACCCAATTATATTCTTACCTTGAATGGAGAGGCGCGTAGGGTATCTCCTGGGGTAAAGCTTAGGGTTCACTTCACGTCAAACCACCACGTGAAGGGGAACTCAGCCAATGCCAAGGAACGGCTATGTTTTCAAAACAAAAATATGATTTATGTGAAATGTGAATTTTAATAGCCTTGGTGGTCTCGGTAGGATGCCTCGGCCAAGGTGTCCCCGAGAATAGATTTATGGCACACACCTAGATTTTTGTGAGATTCATAAGCCTTTTTACGTTTTTTGAACGAGATGTGCTCTAATTGTATAACCCAGTTTATGATGATTTACTTTATTGTCTCCATGTACTTAACTCTAGATGTTTATGATGATGTCTGTTTACTTATTGGGATTTTATAATCTCACCACCCTCCTTTCCACCCATTTCAGGTTCAGTATAGACTGTAGATAGTTGATCTCATCGAGGACTACAGTGGGATCTGCATTTTCCAAACCGTAGGTTCACAATCCTCTTTACTTTTGTTTATTCGGGGGCACTCTTGTTATTGTAAATTAAATTAAATATTTTGACTTACTGTATTTAAGTATGTATAAATTTATTTAGCTTTTACGCTATAAAAATTATTCACGTATAACTCTATAAATATTGTTTTATAAGAAAATAGAATATTTTACTTAATATTTATTTTATTTTCTTATTATATTCAATTAACCATAATTTCGTTTTAAACGAAGATTTTAGACTTTTAAACTCATTTTTAATATGAATTATGTGTTTTGTACTTGTATATTATGTTTTAGCCAGTTTCAAAATTTTTTTAAAAAATGACCAAAATACCCTTGTGAGACGAAAAATAATATTTTATTTATTTAAAGTTGGAAACAGCTGAAAATCTTTTAGAACACGATATTTGACAATGGTTGCTCACAAGGGAACAGAAAAACTGATAGTAAAGCCTTGTAGGGTTTCGGGTTGACATCCCGGGCAATAAGTGTCTACCGGGACACCGCAGCGGTTGTCACGGGCTCGAGGGGAGTACCGGGTCGTGACAATTCGATTGGTATCAGAGATTTTGGTTTTAAAGATCAAAGTTTTTAGTTTTAAAGTTGTTTTAAAAATTTACAATATTAGTGTGGCCCCGAATTAAGTTAAGTTAGGTTAGGTTGAATAGAATGCATGCATCTGCATATAAAGCCTAAAGTTACCTAAACTTGCTCGTATTTTTTTTATATAGATTACAAGGCCTCCTCGACGCGGACGCCCACCTCTCACTAGATCGGTTGGGAGGGGAAGAGGTCGTTCCCAATGTCATCAGCCAGATACAGTAGAGGAGGAATCAGCTGCATCTACCATTCGGGCAGCACCTGCTGTTGAGCAGACCGATAGTCCTCCACATCCTCCATCTCTTCAGCCACCTACGGGTATTCCCGCCATGCTTACTGAGGCAGCACAAGCATTGGCAGCTTTCTTTGCCGCAATGGCTGGTCAAGCTCAGACTGGTCAAGTTCCACCTGTAGTGCCTCCAGCTACTCCTTTAGTTTCACCACCAGTACATGATGTATCCATTTCCAAGAAGTTGAAGGAGGCTAGGCAATTGAGTTGTGTATCTTTCACGGGTGAGTTGGATGCCACTATGGCCAAGGACTGGATTAATCAAGTTTCAAAGACTCTCTCTGATATGGGATTAGACGACGACATGAAGTTGATGGTGGCTACGAGATTATTAGAGAAGAGGGCTCGTACTTGGTGGAATTCGGTAAAGTCCCGTTTCGCTACTCCTCAGACATAGTCCAATTTTCTCAGGGAATTCGATGGTCAGTATTTCACTTATTTCCATCAGAAAGAAAAGAAGAGAGAATTTCTGAGTTTGAAACAAGGAAATCTAATTGTAGAGGAGTACGAGACTCGTTTTAACGAGTTGATGTTATATGTGCCGGATCTGGTGAAATCTGAGCAGGATCAGGCTAACTATTTCGAGGAAGGGCTCCGTAATGAGATTAGAGAGCGAATGACAGTGACTGGTAGGGAGCCACATATGGAGGTGGTACAGATGGCTTTACGGGCTGAGAAGCTCGCGAATAAGAATAAGAGGATTCGGACTAAGTTTGCAAAAAGGAAGAATCTTGGTATGTCTTTTAGTTAGCTAGTAAAAAGAGGCAAGGACATAGCGACTTCAGGGAGCACTACTTCTGTTTCCGTGACATCTCCTCGACCTCCATTTCCACCATCACAGCAGAGACCTTCGAGGTTTAGCAGATCTACTATGACTGGTTCTGGGAAGAGTTCCGGAGGTTCTGACAGATGCAGAAATTGTGGGAATTATCATAGTGGGCTATGTAGAGGGCCAACAAGATGTTTCCAATGTGGACAGACGGGTCATATTAGGAGTAATTACCCACGGTTAGGACGAGCCACTGTAGCTGCACCATCTCCACCAGCTCGCACTGATATGCAGAGGAGAGATTCTTCTGGGTTACCATCGAGACAAGGAGTAGCCATACGGTCCGGTATGGATAGTAATACCCCGACACATCCACTTTCAAGACCACCGACTCGTACCTCGACAAGAGTTTTTGCTGTGACAGAAGATGAGACACGGGTCCGACCTGAAGCAGTGACAGGTACTATGTCTTTATTTGATAAAAATGCTTATGTTTTGATAAATTATGGCTCAGATAGATCTTATGTGAGTACGACATTTGCATCAATTGCTGATAGAAACCTGTCACCATTAGAGGGAGAAATTGTAATGCATACCCCTCTAGGAGAACAGTTGATTAGAAATACTTGTTATAGAGACTGTGGGGTAAGGGTAGGTGACGAAGAATTTAGGGGTGACTTAATTCCTCTAGAGATCTTGGATTTTGATTTAATATTGAGTATGGACTGGTTAACTGCACATCGGGCGAACATGGATTGTTTCTGAAAGGAAGTTGTTCTTCGAAATTTAAAGGGAGCAGAGATTGTGTTTGTAGGGAAACATCGAGTATTACCATCTTGTGTAATCTCAGCCATCAAAGCTTCAAAATTAATGCAAAAAGGGTATCCGGCTTATTTGGCATACGTGATCGATACTTTAAAGGGGGAACCTAAGTTAGAGGATGTCCCAATAGTAAGTGAGTTTCCTGATGTATTTCCTGATGATTTACCGGGACTACCTCCTGATCGAGAGCTTGAGTTCCCTATTGATTTACTTCTAGGTACCGCACCTATTTCTATTCCTCCATATAGAATGGCTCCAGCAGAGTTGAAGGAACTGAAAGTCCAGTTGCAAGATTTGGTGGATAAAGGTTTCATTCGCTCTAGCATTTCTCCTTGGGGAGCACCAGTCTTATTTGTAAAGAAGAAGGATGGCACTCTTCGATTGTGTATCGATTACCGTCAGTTGAACCGAGTGACCATCAAGAATAAATACCCTTTACCTCGGATAGATGATCTTTTTGATCAATTACGAGGTGCTATGGTATTCTCTAAGATTGATTTGAGATCTAGGTACTATCAGTTGAGGATTAAGGAGCATGATATACCCAAGATTGCCTTCAGGACGTGTTATGGGCATTATGAGTTTCTGGTGATGCCGTTTGGTTTGACTAATGCCCCGACAGTTTTTATGGATCTTATGAATAGGGTGTTCCATCCATACTTGGATAAGTTTGTGATAGTATTCATCGATGACATCTTGGTTTATTCGAAGAATGATGATGAACATGCTGCCCATTTGCTCATTATGTTGCAAACTTTGCGCGAGAGACAACTCTATGCCAAGTTCTCTAAATATGAATTCTGGTTGAAGGAAGTGGTTTTCTTGGGACATGTGGTATCCGGAGCTGGAATTTATGTCGATCCTAAGAAGATAGAGGCAATCTTATAATGGGAGCAACCAAGAACGATTACAGAGATTCATAGTTTTCTTGGCTTGGCCGGTTATTATCGGAGATTGGTTCAGGGATTTTCTGTGATAGCAGTTCCTCTGACTCATTTTACTCGTAAAGGAGTTAAGTTTGAGTGGGATGATGTTTGTGAGAATCGATTTCAGGAGCTAAAGAACCGGTTAACCTCCGCTCCTGTTTTAACACTTCCTGTTAGTGGAAAAGAATTTGTGGTATATAGCGATGCATCTAAGTTGGGATTAGGGTGTGTGTTGATGCAGGACGAGAAGGTAATAGCTTATGCTTCCCGGCAGTTGAAGAAGCACGAGACGAATTACCCTACTCACGACTTGGAGTTAGCAGTAGTAGTCTTTGCATTGAAGATTTGGAGACATTATTTATATGGTGAGCGTTGCCGAATTTTTACTAATCATAAGAGTTTGAAGTATTTGCTCACCCAAAAAGAGCTTAACTTGAGACAGAGACGATGGTTGGAGTTGATTAAGGATTATGACTTAGTGATTGATTATCATCCGGGAAAAGCAAATGTTGTAGCGGATGCCTTAAGTCGTAAATCCTCATCGTCGTTAGCAACACTTCAAAGTTCTTATTTTCCGATGTTACTTGAGATGAAATCTCTAGGGATCCAGTTGAATAATGGTGAGGATGGAACCCTACTTGCTAGTTTCGTCGTGAGACCTTCATTGTTGAATCAGATAAGAGAATTGCAGAAATCTGATGATTGGTTGAAACAGGAAGTTCAAAAGCTGCAAGATGGAGAAGCTAGTGAGTTTAGACTCAGCGATGATGGTACTTTCATGCTTAGAGACCGAATTTGTGTTCCTAAGGATGATCAATTGAGACGAGCTATTTTGGAGGAAGCTCATTCTTCCGCCTACGCTTTACATCCCGGAAGCACCAAGATGTATCGGACTATTAAAGAAAGTTATTGGTGGCCGGGTATGAAACGAGACATAGCAGAGTTTGTAGCGAAATGTCTCACATGCCAACAGATCAAGGCGGAGCATCAAAAACCGTCAGGTACTCTTCAACCTTTACCGATTCCTGAATGGAAGTGGGAACATGTGACTATGGACTTTGTATTGGGTTTGCCGCGGACACAAAGTGGGAAGGATGCTATTTGGGTGATTGTGGATAGATTGACTAAGTCCGCCCATTTCTTGGCTATCCATAGCACGTATTCTATTGAGAGGCTGGCAAGACTTTATATAGATGAGATTGTGAGATTACACGGAGTCCCAGTTTCTATTGTGTCAGATCGAGACCCTCGATTTACTTCTCGATTTTGGCCGAAATTTCAGGAAGCTCTTGGAACTAAATTGAGATTTAGTACTGCCTTTCATCCACAGACAGATGGTCAATCTGAGAGAACTATTCAGACCTTGGAGGATATGTTACGGGCTTGTGTCATTGACTTTATCGGGAGTTGGGACAGACACTTGCCATTGGTGGAGTTTGCTTATAATAACAGTTTTCAGTCTAGTATTGGGATGGCACCATACGAGGCTTTGTATGGAAGGAAATGCCGAACTCCGCTCTGTTGGGATGAAGTAGGTGAGAGGAAATTGGTGAATGTGGAATTGATTGATTTGACAAACGATAAGGTCAAAGTTATCCGAGAGCGATTAAAGACAGCTCAAGATAGGCAGAAGAATTATTCGGATAAACGAAGGAAAGATTTGGAGTTTGAAGTCGACGATAAAGTTTTTCTTAAGGTTTCTCCTTGGAAAGGTAATAATTTGAAATTTCCAAGTATTAAATCTTATTTGATTATACTATTGTGATAATTTGTGGTATTTATTGGATGATGAAAGGTGTGATTCGATTCGCGAAGAGGGGAAAGCTCAATCCAAGATACATTGGACCTTTTCGTATCATTGAAAGGATTGGGCCAGTGGCTTACAGACTTGAATTACCCCCAGAGTTAGATCGAATTCATAATGTCTTCCATGTCTCGATGTTGAAAAAGTATGTTCCCGATCCCTCTCACATTTTAGAGACACCTCCCATTGAGTTGCATGAGGATTTGAAGTTCGAGGTGCAGCCTGTACGTATTCTAGATCGAAAGGATCGAGTGCTAAGGAACAAGAGCATTCCAATGGTGAAAGTATTGTGGAAGAATGCTCGAATGGAGGAGATGACGTGGGAAGTCGAGAGCCAGATGAGAAACCAATATCCACATCTTTTATTCGAATCAGGTAAGTGAAATTTTGAGGTCAAAATTTTATTTTAAGGGGGGTAGTGCTGTAAAGCCCGACCTTATAAAATACTATTCATGACATACATGTGATGATAGCATGATTGCATGCTAGGAGAGTCCCGAAAAATTTACAAAAGTCGGTATTGTACCTAGAGGTACAACAAAGTTTATTTAATCCTCGAACTAGATCAAATAGGAATTTTAAGGTGAGATTAAGAGTTTCACAGTTCATGGATGACTTAAAATGGTAATTTGGAGTTTGAGGATCAATTTGGAGTCAAATCGGAATTTTCACTAACTAGGGGCAAAATGGTCATTTGCCACCTGGGGACAAAATGGGAATTTTAGAAAAGATTTTTTTGACCCCATTTGACTTATTAGAGTATAATTTGACTTATTGAAGTATGATTTGAGGTTTAGAAGTGAAAAATTTTAATTTCGGTATAATTTGGAGTATAGGGGTAAAATGGTAATTTTGCCACCTCAGGGGCAAAATTGTAATTTTCCACCACCAGGATATTTTTTCCAGCACATGGTCTTCCTTTTCTTCATCTTTGACCCTTGACTAAACATGTGGTGGAGATAAAATGTTTAAATTTTTAAAATTTTAAAAACGGGCCAATGACATGATGCCATGTGTCATGCCTTTATTAATTTATTATTTTCCTTTTTAAAAGGCACAAAATCAGCCCATCTTCCACCCCATGGCCGGCCAAACCAGCAAGAAGAGAGAGAAAACAAAAACAAAACCCTAGAGAGAGAAAATCAAAGAAAAAGTGTGAATTTTCAAGGAAATTAAGTGAAAAAGGTGAGTTTTTTTTATTAAGCTTGAGTTTTCTTATTCCCAAGCATTTCTCTTTATTTTCCATGATTAAATTACATGTTTTCATGATGAATTCAATTCTGAAAAAATGGGTTAGGAGAGAGAAAGTTGTTGGATTTATTTGATTTTAATTTATGTTAGTGTTTTTAGTTAGTTTAGCATATTTAGAAACAAAACAACAAGAAAAGAATTTATTTTCTCCCCCAACCATTAATGGCTGAATTTACCATGTAGTGAGTGAGGATGAGTTTGATTTTATTCTAGGAGAATTGGTTAAGGAATAATGAATTATGAGCCTAGAAAAATAATGGGAATTTTCGGAGCAAAAATACGAATTTTTACCCACTAGGGGTATTTTCGTAATTTGCTGTTGGGACTGATAATTTGCACCACACTGAGGGACATTAAGTTAATTTGGGTGCAATTGAGGTATAGAAACTGAAAAGAATTAAATTGGAGTTTAAACGGACCCGTTAGGAATTTAATCGGGTGATAAGACGAATTAGGCCAATACCGGGTTTAGATAGTTACCAGTGCATTTTTGCATTCCATATCATGCATTGGTAGTCTAAATTAGTTTAATTTTGATTTAGTACCAACTTGGTGAAACTCTCGATTTTGTACTGTGTCAAGGTGGTGAGTCCTCCGATAAAGGCAAGGAAATTGCATCCGAGGACCAGTAGACAGAGTGCTTCGAAAGTCTGCATTCTAGACATTGTGAGTAAACTTACTGTCATTTTAATTATCTAGGGTGGTTTTTAGATGCTTTCATGAATTCTATGGAAAAAGGAATTTAAAAAGATAAATTTTCATGTTTTATGAATAAATGAGTTTCAATGAAATTAAATTATAAATTGTTTTGAAATTAATAGTGATTTTGAAAAATAGAGTACACGGAGACTGTTAATTGTGGCAATTTGATTGTTTAAATTAACTGGCTTATGATAAATCGAGCATGATTGGCTAGTTGGCAATTGTATTGAAATGCGAATTGTTTGGTTACCTTGAAAAACTACGAATTACAAAATTGCCATATCATGTTATTGAGTTTTATTATATGGTGGATTATATATTAATTAATCACTGCAGTAGGGGGTTTCTGTGGACCAGCCTTTTAGAGGGGCACGGTAAACCCCATTATATTCTTACCTCGAACGGAGAGGCGCGTAGGGTATCTCCTGGGGTAAAGTTTAGGGTTCACTTCACGCTAAACCACCACGTGAGGGGGAACTCAGCCAACGCCAAGGAACGGCTATGTTTTCAAAACAAAAACATGATTTATGTGAAATGTGAATTTTAATAGCCTTGGCGGTCTCGGTAGGATGCCTCGGCCAAGGTGTCCCCGAGAATGGATTTATGGCACAAGCCTAGATTTTTATGAGATTCATAAGCCTCTTTACGTGTTTTGAACAAAATGTGTTCTAATGCTATAACCCAGTTTATGATGATTTACTTTATTGTCTCCATGTACTCAACTCTAGATGTTTATGATGATGTTTGTTTACTCATTGGGATTTTATAATCTCACCACCCTCCTTTCCACCCATTTCAGGTTCAGTATAGACTGTAGATAGCTGATCTCATCGAGGACTACAGTGGGATCTGCATTTTCCAAACCGTAGGCTCACAGTCCTCTTTACTTTTGTTTATTCGGGGGCACTCTTGTTATTGTAAATTAAATTAAATATTTTGGCTTACTGTATTTAAGTATGTATAAATTTATTTAGCTTTTACGCTATAAAAATTATTCACGTATAACTCTATAAATATTGTTTTATAAGAAAATAAAATATTTTACTTAATATTTCTTTTATTTTCTTATTATATTCAATTAACCATAATTTCATTTTAAATGAAGATTTTAGACTTTTAAACTCATTTTGAATATGAATTATGTCTTTTGTACTTGTATATTACGTTTTAGCCAGTTTCGAAATTTTTGAGAAAAATGACCAAAATACTCTTGTGAGACGAAAAATAATATTTTATTTGTTTAAAGTTTGGAAACAACTTAAAATCTTTTAGAACACAATATTTGACAATGGTTGCTCACAAGGGAATAGATAAACTGATAGTAAAGCCTTGCGGGGTTTCGGGTTGACATCCCGGACAATAAGTGTCTACCGGGACACCGCGGCGGTTGTCACGGGCTCGAGGAGAGTACCGGGTCGTGACAAACTCTATTACTTGCAGCGGCTCATAACTCTTGTTCTTGAAAATCTTCATATTGCGTGCTTTCCAAAAATCCCATAGGGGACACTCACAATTTCTTTTATCTCTTTTTTCTCCATCATGTGGAATAAATGAAATATCCAATCTGGCACAAAAGAAAACATCACCTCTAATTGCCTAAAACCCCATTTCAAAATTAACCATACTGCCCTAGCTAGCGAGCAACAGTAGAGACAATGGAAAGCCGTTTCCATCTCATTGTCACAAGATGGGCAATTACATTCAGTAATAATGCACCTTTGAGTTAATGCTTGACGGGTTAGGAAAATATCGGTAATTGCCTTCCACAAGAACAAAATGACTTTCCTTGGTATGTTTAGATGCCAAATTCGTTTCCAAAAACCCATCATATTTCTACTTGAACTACTAGCATCATGCATTGACATAGAAGAGTGAGCCATTTTATACCCTGAATTCACAGAGTAATGGCCATGCCTATTATAAAATCAAACCTGTTTATCAATAGGTCACCTATAGCTCAAAGGAATTGACAAAATCAAACCACGTTCGTAAGGAGGAAATAAAGTGGTGATTTTTTCTTCGTCCCATATCATAGTTCTATGATTAATCAACTCCGACACCCTCATACCATCATTAATTGAGTGATCAAAAAAAGTGAACAGCCTAGGTGACTCATATGGAATCCAATTATCCTTTAAGACGCTAATACTCTGACCATCACCTATTTTCCAAATTAATCCCTTGCTAACCATTTGTTGACTCTCCCAAGTACTTCTCCATAAATAGCTTGGGTTAACACCAATTGGAGCATTTAAAAAATCTGTAGTAGGGAAGTATCTTTCTTTAAGAACTTTGTAAGCAAGGGTAGGTTCTTTCATCTGGAGTCTCCAACCCTGTTTCGCAAGCATGGCTAAAGTGAAACACTTGATATATCTGAAACCCATTCCTCTTAAAAATTTAGATTCACACAACGATTTCCAATTCTTTCAATGGATTTTTGGATCCTTGCTATTTCCACCCCACCAAAATTGTGCAATCACAGAGTCAATTTCATGACAAATGGAATTCGGTAGCTTGAAACAGCTCATAATGTAAGTTGGAATTGCTTGCGCTACAGATTTAATAAGAATTTCTCTCCCTGCTATAGATAACAATTTATTGTTCCAATTAGAAATGCGTTTAACAACCCTTTCTTTTACATAACTGAAAATCTATTTTTTGGAACCTTTTGCAACTAAAGGCATTCCCAAATGCATACCACCCCACTGTGCTTCGTTAATACCAAGAATTTGACTTACCATTGCTCTATCCTCTGCTGAAGTATTTCTAGTAAATAACAAGCAAGATTTATCCTTGTTGATTTTCTAGCCTGAAGCAGCTTCATATTTTTCAAAAATTTCCTTCAATACTTGTACTTCTTGCTGTTTGACCTTTTCAAAAATCATACTGTCGTCTGCAAACAAAAGATGAGTAATAATTATCCCACAACGGCATATCTTCATTCTCGAAATACTCTTTATCGCCTTAGTCCAATTTATTAAGCTAGAAAGGGCTTTTGACACAATTACGAAAAAGAAAAGAAGAAGGTGGATCACCTTGACGTAAACCTCTCAAGGGTACAAATCTCTATCCTGGTACACCATTGATTAACGCCGAATATGACACCATTGTAATGCATATCCAAATCATATCAATAAATTTTCCTTCAAAGCCCATCTTTCGCATGATTTCCTTGACACAAGTCCACTCCACGCTGTCGTAAGCTATGCTCATATCAAGTTTAAGAGAAAAATTGCTTGTCTTCCCCATTCTTTTGTTATGTAAAGCATGGATCATTTCTTGGGCCACAATGACATTATCTGATATTTACCTACCTTGTACAAAAGCACTTTGATTTTTTGAAACGATGGTTGGCAAGATAAGTTTAAGTCTGTTTGTGAGAACTTTGGATGCAATTTTGTAAAGGCTATTACACAGACTAATTGGCCGAAATTGGCTCACTTTCTTCGGTTGACTGACTTTTGGAATCAAGACTGGATGTGTATGATCAATATCCGGATCCTGGATCCTTCCTTCCAAAAATTCAACAACATATTTATGCACATCATTCTTAAGGTTTTCCCAAAATTTTTGAAAAAATACTGCAGGGAAACCATCAGGGCCTAGGGTTTTTGTGGTATGCATTTGAAACAAAGCTAGCCTTACCTCTTCCTTCTAGATCTCGCCATTCAATTGCCCATTCATCTCAAGCATTACCTTAGCTTGAATTCTTGTCAATATTTCTACAATTGCCGTTGTTGGATTCGATTTAGTAAATAATTGAGAGAAAAAACTACTGACCTCCTGATGAAGTTCTTTTTGTGACTCCATCCATGCATCATCTTCCTTCTTTATAGCCCATATTGTGTTTTTTCTCCTTTTCCCTTTGGTTCTCTGATGAAAGAATTTTGTGTTCTTATCACCATCTCGTAACCACTCAATTCGGGAATGTTGTCTCCACATCACCTATTCATCCCGAGTCAAGCTATTTAGCTCTGCTTGAGTATGTTTCAACTTTTGTAGATTAACTTCTGTCAAATGCATATCCTGAATTTTTTCTTTTTTTTCCTAATCTTCACTTGCAAAAGATTTAAAGGGTTTGGTTTCTAAGCCCGTAACCAGTTTTTAATTCTCTCTAGTTTACCATAATCCCATATGATTCATCTGCCTGAGTAGATAAAGTGTTCAATATAGCTTTGTTACATACCTCATCAAATAACCATGCTTCCTCATAATGGAATCGTCTTTGCCAACGTACCTTTTGAAGATGAAATAAATCCAACCTTTGTGCCAGGTGGTCAGAAGCTCTTAAATATTTATTAAATACTGAAGCTCGTAGGAATTGCTTTCTCCACTTTTTCGTACATAAAGCCCTGTCCAATTGACAACGAATAAAGACTTCTGCATCTCGGTTGTTCCACCAAGTATACTTTGGCCCTTTGTAACCCATATCCTTTAATGCACAGTCAGAGCATGTCTCATAGAATTCACTCATTTGTACCTCTCTTCTTTCTTGCCCACCTTCCTTTTCACTAGCAAAGAATATTTCATTGAAATCCCCCACCCATAACCACGCCAACTGCGATTGCGTCCCAAGCTATCTAAGTGAACTCCAACTTTGATGTCTATCTTTTGTTTCGGGTAGACCATAAAATCCAATAAATCTCCACTTGGAACCTCTCAACAAAATTTTCGTGTCTGTATGGTTTCTAGAATAAGAAGTCATAGTAATATCAACATCTTTCCTCCAAACAATTGCTAGTCTTACCGCTCTTCCATTAGCATCCATTGCCAGACACCCATCCATTCCAAACCTAATTCTCATTTTCTCCATCTCCGAGCTACTCTTTTTTGTCTCCATCAAAAAGACTACATCGAGGATTTTTGCTTCAAATATAATCTAGGAGCATTTGAGTTGTATAAGGATTCTCGAGTCATTGATAATTCCAACAAATTATCCTCATTTATCCAACCAGTACTGGTCATTTTGACCATTCTGCACCGCTGGTTCAATAAAAACTATGTCAACTAATTTTAACTTCTTCTCATTTTCCACCACTTTCTTCTTTGGGGATTCAGCCTTCCTCCTCAACTTATTTGACACTCTTACCATGTTGGTCCTGTTAATGTGTGCTAGAGGGGGGTGAATAGCATAATTTGGCTCTTGACAATGTGTGGAACTAATTTTCAGAACTCAAGAAATTAAAAGCAGAGTATAAGATGCATAACAATTTACAGTGGTTCGGTCCAAGATCTACATCCACTACCTTGATTATCCAACCAAGGATTTTCCAACGATTCACTAAGAACCCGGTGAAATTCATAAGCTTTCACCAAGCTTTTACAATGACTTTTCGTAGGCGCAGCCAAAACCTTTACACTAGTTTTTCACGTGCTCAACTAAAACCCAAAGTGGTTTTCCAAGGCTCAACCACAATCTATAACATTCAAGCTTTCCAAGCTTGAACAACCTTTTAGAGTGACTCTCTCACTATAAGTATACAAGAAGAAATGGTAAAAGAAAGTACCTATGATCACAAGTTGATCTGATTGGTACAAGATGAGTGCTAAATACAATGATAAATAGTAGGCGTTTAAGTGCAAACAAGAGCAGTGAAGCTTTTCTAGTTTTTCTACTTTCTATAGCTCAAATCACATTCAAAGGTTCTACAAACTTGTTTCTCATTGTTGGAAGACCCTTTTATATTTGGAGATGCAACTCTGATGGCAGTTTGACAATTTATATCCATTGGAAACAGTTGAGGATGAGTTCTAACCGTTAATCTGTCTTGTAGTATTCTAGTTCAAATTGCAGATAGATAGCTCTTAGTCGACTAACTTGGTTGACTAAGTTGGTTCTATTTCTCAAACTCTTCAGCCTGCCATTTCTCCAATTTGAAGTTTGGTCAACCAATGTTCTTCCTTGTTAAACCAAAAGCTTCCTCCTTGTTATTCAGTTACATCTTGTTGATTTTATCACTCTTTTTCTTTAAAAAATAGTCTTTGAAGATTTAAAAAATTAATTTCATGTACTAATTTCCTGCACAGTCAAGTAAAGAAATTAGACACAAATAAATGGAAATGTTTTATTATCATCAAAAACTAATTGAGCTAACAATCTCCCCCTTTTTGATGATGACAAAACACTCATTGATTAACAACATAATGTCATTTTAAATTCTTTTTAGTTTTCTGTAAGAATTGAGGATTGCTCCCCTTAAGTATAAGCTCCCCCTTAGTGTGTGCATATTTGCTTATTTCATTTCAAACAGTTTTATTCTCATCATATAGAAAATGATATTGTTATATTTAAAGAATATATATGTGCAGCACGATATACTGATTTGCATCTAGAGATTTTCAGTTGCAAGTTTTGACAGATTTTTATCTATGTTCCAGCAGTTGTCAACAGTTAATTGATTTCAGATTGTGTCTACATCATCCACATTTCAATTGGTATGCTTTATGCTTCATCTATAACTCATTCTCATCAGACATTATATAAACATTATCTTATCAGCATGTAAATCCATATCAGCATACTAGCAGCAAATTTTGTTTGTGAAGGTCAACATATCAAAACATCAACATACTTCAGTTTACAGCAGTTAAATATCATAAACATATCAGCATTCATACTTCACATACATCCACATAAATAACAAAATTAAAGTTAAGTGTTTAAGTGCCACCAAAGCACAAATATCAGTTGAATAAAAAGTATTCTGAAAATGCCCTTAAACTAGTTATGCTTCCTATCTCCTACTTTTCTAATTTCATGCTCCCTTGGTTCTGTTTTCTTCCCTTTCCTAGGTTTTTGGTTCCTCTACCCTAGTACCATTCTACTCCCCTTTTTTGTCAGCATCAAAAGAGGGGAATTCTACTTATCAGATGAAGCAGAGGGAGAGGATTCAGTTCCATAAAAAGGGTTAAGAGGAAATGGAGAGGGTTATCAGAGAGAATATGACTTTCTAGGAGAGGATTCTAGAGTAGATTTGTTTGAAATATGAACTGGACTGTGAGGAGAAGAGGCTGAAACTAGTTTGGACTTTTCTGCCAAATTGAAAGACTTTTTTCTTTTGAGAAAAGTTGTCTTGGTTGCCATAGTCTTCCTTCCTTTAGTTGGTTGTTTTGCCTCAACTAGTGGTGTTGTGGTGGCTTCTGGTTTCCCTGTTTTTGCTTTTGGTTTGGGAGTTGAAGCTAGTTTCTTTCCTTTTCTTACATTTGCACCATCTTTCTCAGTTGCTATCTTGACAGTGTCTTTTTCAACTTGTTCCTTTCTGACCATTTGATGAAAAATGTCCATAATGGAAACTTCCTCTGAGTTCGGAGAAAAGGCCTGCTGTTTCTCAATTTTTGCATCGGCTACTTTAATTCCTTGTTCTCAGTCATTTTTGTTTTGAGATTTATGAGAGGGTGATTTGGCTGGTTGTTCAACTCTTTATGGGGAGTCCTCAGTTTGCAGAACAAGACTGGCAGACTTATAGGTAGAGCCTTCTGCTTAAGTGTTAGAACTTGTAGACTTCTCTGCTGGCTCTGCTAAACTTTTAGCACCTTACTGTGTAGGTGCGATGTTGGATGTGGCAGAATTGTCTGCAGCCATAGGTTCAGACCCCATGTTTTCCTTTTTCTTCAGCTTGTTTTCTAACTCAATGATCTTATCTTCCATTTTTTGTAGCTTCACTCCTTGGTCAGTCAACTTACCATCAATCCTCATAAGTAAATTAAAAATCATCTCATTCGAAAATCTGGAAGGAGCTTCTTTAGGTTGAGTAGACAAACTATGATCTTTTCTTAGGCCAATTTTGGAGGTTTTGATAAACTTTTCTCCATTGAGCACATACCCCATCTTAATTAAGCTGTCATAATAAATGGCTTGGTCTCTAGTTTTTACCAGGTCCATATTATACCTTTAGCCCATATTCCTTTCTTCTGCACAAGGGATGTAATCACATTCCCATATGGCAGATTTACCTTATCAAGTCTGTAGGCACTTCTCATTTTCTCAATCATAAACCTCCCCAGATTTAGAGACACTCCATTAAAAGCATGCTCCATCAGCCAAAGATCTTGGAGACTGATGTAGCTAAGACTTCCACTCCTCTCTTGAATGTTTGTTGCAATGAAGTAATGCAGTATCCTAATCTGTGGATTGATTATTAGACTTGAATTACTTTTAGAGGAGTATTTTTCTTTTCTTCAAGTGATAATCTCCCACAATGAGGACGGATCATATTTCTCTAGAAGTTCAAATTCACCTACTTCACCCTCTGATTTCAGCAAGTTCCCTAAATCTCCAGCAGTCATAATAAACTCTTTTCCATTCAAATAGACATTCAGCCCATCTTCTATATTGAAATGCCCCATACTTTGATATGGTGATAAATAAAGTTGATCGGATGCAAATTGAGGCCAATTATAATGTCTAAACGTGATGGAAGATGAAAAGAGTAGTTTAGGATAAAATGATCCGCAAGCGAAAAGATAACAATAAAATAATAATATTTATTCGGAGAAGAATTTGTAAGATAAAAGAGTGATTCGGAGGTCAAGTGAGGCATAATAAGGAACTTTGGGAACCAAAGAGATAAGATAAAATTTTTAGAATAAAATAATATTTTATTAATGAAATAATATTAAAATATTAATATTTAGTCGGATGTCGAAATCAGTCACGAAGAAGGATCATATGGTTGATCCAAGTGGGGGAAAAGATGACAAGCCTGACTCTATAAAATATTTGTCATGACATACATGTGATGGATAGTATTTTTACATGCTAGGAGAGTCCCGAAGAATTTACAAAAGTTGGTATTATACCTAGAGGTACAACAAAGTTGATTTAAGCTTCGAACTAGATCAAATAGAGATTTTAAGGTAAAATTGAGAATATTAAAGTCCTAGAATGGTTTAATCTGGTGATTTGGAGTTCGAGGATCAATTTGGAGTCAAACTGAAATTTTCACTATCTAGGGGTAAAATGGTCATTTGCCACTTGAGGACAAAATGGGAATTTTTAGAAAATATTTTTGGCCCCATTTGACTTATTGGAGTATGATTTGAGGATTAAGAAGTGAAAAAAATGTATTCTTGGTATTTTTCAAAGCATAGGGGTAAAATGGTAACTTTGCCACCCCATGGGCAAAACAGTAATTTTCCACCACCAGGACATTTGTCCAGCACATGGTCTTCCCCTATCCTCAATTTGACCATTGACTAATTTTGTGGTGGAGATAAAAGGATTAAAATTTTTAAAGTTTTAAAAACGGGCCAATGACATGATGTCACGTGTCATGCCTTTATTAATTTATTATTTTTCTTTTTAAAAGGCACAAAAATCAGCCCATCTTCTACCCCATGGCTGGCCAAACCAGCAAGAAGAGAGAGAAAATCAAAGAAAAGTGTGAATTTTCAAGGAAATTAAGTGAAAAATGTGAGATTTTTTCTATTAAGCTTGAGTTTTCTTATTGCCAAGCATTTCTCCTTATTTTCCATGATTAAATTGCATGTTTTCATGGTGATTTAATGGCTGGTCATATGGGTCTAGAGAGAGAAAATTGTTGGATTGATTTGATTTTAAGTTATGTTAGTGTTTTTAGTTAGTTTACCATATTTAGAAACAAAACAACATGAAAAGAATTCATTTTTCCCCATCACCATTATTGGCCGAGTTTTCTAGAGAGGATATTGTAGTTGAAATTGATGATATTTTACGATATTTGGGTGATATTTGATGTTTGGTGAGGCTAGAAATTAAATGAGAAATTTTGGTGTAAAAATATGAATTTTTACCTAATGTATAGACATGTGTGATTATTGATTCGAGACTGATAAATTGAATCTCATTCATAGTCACTAAGGTAATTTAAGTATAATTGGAGTGTAGAAAGTGAAAGAAATTGATTTGAAGTTAAATTGGAGGTTTTAGCCAATTACATCGAGAATAATGCGAATTAGGTCGAATACCGTATTTAAACGGCTATTCGAACATTTTGTAACACATTTCATGCATTCATATAGATTTAGAGAGCCTGAAATAGTTTATGAGAAATTGACACAATTTATTGAAATTCGTGTCACGTATGATGTATAGGTGGTGAGCCCTCTAACAAGAGTAAAAAAACTGTGCCCGAAGATCGAGAATAGGAGTATATCGAACTTTCAGTACTGTGTGTAACCTTATCATCATTTTAATTATCTAAAGTATGATTTTAATCGATTTTGGTGGAATTTTATGAAAATGAGTTTAAATGGTTAATTTTTGGTTTTACAAATAAAATATGTTTAAATAAAATGATTTTATAAATTGTCTTGAAACGAAATAATGATTTTGAAAAATAGAGTAATTGGAGACCACTGGTTTGTTGTAGATTTATGATTGGAATTGATGGCTTATGTTAATGTGTTGGCATGACTGGCTGGGCTGTGATTTATGAATTGTATGAATTGTTTTATTTTACCCTTGCAGGCTGGGTAGTAATATATTAGCCCTGTCATGCTGTCAAAATTTTATTTATTGGTGGGATGGTTATTAGCTTACTGCAGTGAGTGGATTTTCGTGGACCAACCTATTAGAGGAGCATGGTAAACCCCGTTATATCTTACCTCAGTATGAGAGGCACGGGTGGATAACTCATGAGGCTAACAGTTTTAGAGTTCACTTCACGCCGAACCACCTCGTGATGATGAACTCCGCTAACGCCAAGGAACGGCTATATTTTCAAAACAAAAACATGATTTATGTGTTCAAAATTTTTTAACAGCCTTGGAGAACTCGGTTGGGATAGTCCTCAATCAAGGTATCCCTGATAACTGAGTATGATAATGATTTTGGCACGAGTCAAAGTTTTAAGAAATTCATAAGCCATACTGATTACTTAATTTAAATAAATTAATTTCATTTGATTGAAATAAGTCGAAAGATGATAAATTACAGTTTGATAAAATGTTTTAATAGTCTCTTTTTACTCGCCTTTAGATATTTTAAATGATATTTGTTTACTCATTGGGATTATATAATCTCACTACCCTCCATTCCACCCATTTCAGGCTTAGGATAGTCGGTAGATAGCTCATTTCATCGAGGATTACAATTGGACTAGCATCCTCAAAATTTGTAGGTTTATCTCTCTAGATACTTTTAGTCGTTCGTGGGCCCACATGTCACTACAAATTTAATTTTATACTTTGATTATCTGTATTACAATATATATGAATTTATTTTACTTTTACGCTGTAAAAATTATTTATGCAGTGTTCTTAAAATATTGTTTTATGAGAAAATTGAATATTTTATTTAATATTTTTATTTTTTACTAATAGTCATAATTTCATTTTAAACGAATGTTTTAGACACCCAAAATTATTTTTGATTATGAAATATGTGTTTTTCACTTACATACTATATTTTTAACTGATTTTGAGATTTTTGGGAAAAATGACTAAAATGCCCTTGTGAGACAAAATTTTCGTTTTATCTGTTTTAAGTTTGAAATAGCTCAAAATTCTTTAGAACATAATATTTGGCAATAGTTACTCACCGGGGAAAACGAGAAACTGATATTAAACCTTGTGGGATTCCGGATGGCATTTCGAGAGATAAGTGCCCATCGAGACACCGCAGCGGTTATCACGGGCTCGAAGGGAGTTCCAGGTTGTGACATATATAGTCATCAGATTCTACTAATTCCTTTTCTTTCAAAGCAATGCCAGAGTAAAATTCTTTAACCAGACTTGGACTATATGACCTATTCTTAAAGATGCTATAACCTTTAAGTTTAAGCTCATCAAAATACTCAGATAGACTGGTTTGGATTTCTACATTTTCCTTAAAACTCTTCCAATCAATAAACTTTCCGTAGGAGATTGGTGCATTTTCTATATTCTTGAATCTATACTCATGCAGTTTATTTCTAAATTTTGAAGAAGAAGAGAAACTGATACCTTTTTAGAGTGAGGGTTCTGTATCTTTTTTCTTGTGCATTCTCTGCTTGTTTTCTCTTAGTTTCTCGACTATTTCCTTCACTGAGGCTGGCACAATTTTTTGCTTCTTTTTTTTTACTTTCTTTTCCAGTTTCTTCCTCCATTGACCTTTTTCCTTTCTTCTTCTCTGATACTTCTTTACTTTGAGATGTTCTAGCCATTTTAGTTCTAGAAATTTTTGAAGGTCTGAGTCAATTTTAGAGGCAACTAGGAAGATTTATGTTTTTGTTTTCAGGACAGCGGTTTGCAAAGGAGAGGGAAGAAGAGGTTGGCAGCAGTTATTACTCAGAAAACTTCTCATATTCTTTTAAGAATCGCCTTGCTTGTATTTCTTTATATTTTCAAATCTCCCTCTAAAATTTTGATTATTTACCTTTGGCAACTCTACTCTTTTCCTCTTTACACCCGATAAATCAAATTTTTTACCACAATTTACTCCTTTTTCATTAAACTCACTAAGTCTTATTATTTAAGGATGTCAGGCCACTCTTAGTTGACTAAGAATTCCTTAGTCGACTGAATGCATTTTGTTTTCAATGTGAGAGTTACAGATTTTCTTATAATTCCTTCACATTAACCATCCCCAAATTTCTTCTAATCTCACAAAATCTATCTTCACTCAGTGGTTTGGTAAAAATGTCTGCTAATTGGTGTAGAGTATTCACAAAGTCTATTTTAATGTCATTTTTCACTACATGGTCTCTAATGAAATGGTGTCTAATTTCAATGTGCTTAGTCTTAGAATGTTGCACAGGATTTTTTGATATATTGATTACACTTGTGTTATCACAGTATATTGGTACATTATGCTAATTATTGCATAATCTTTTAATTGTTGCTTGATCCAAAAGGATTTGTGCATAGCAACTACCTAATGAAACATATTCAGCCTCTACTGTAGATAGTGCTATTGAGTTTTGCTTCTTGTTGGACCAAGACACAAGCATCCTTCTTAAAAATTGGCATGTTCCACTAGTGTTTTTCCTATCAGTTCTGCTGCCAGCAAAGTCAGCATCTGAATATCCAACTAAGTTAAGAGTTGAGTTTCTAGAGTACCATATTCCTAGTTCTTGAGTGTCTATGAGGTATCTAAAAATTCTCTTAACAGCTGTTAGATGTGATTTCTTAGGCTGTGACTGAAATCCAGCACATAAACACACACAAAACTGAATGTCTGCTCTACTTACTGTTAAGTAAAGAAGAGAGCCAATCATACCTCTATTGAGCTTTTGATCTACATATTTTCCTTTTTCATCTATGTCAAGTTTGGTAGATGTACTCATTGGTGTGGAAATTGATTTCAGCTTCAGCATATCAAATTTCTTGAGCATATCATGAGTATATCTTTCTTTATTGATGAATATTCCTTCCTTACTTTGCTTAATTTGAAGACCAAGGAAATACTTCAACTCTCCCATCATGCTCATCTCAAGTTCACCTTACATTTCCTTTGCAAAGTTCTTGCATAAAGCTTCATTAGTTGCACTAAATACAATATGATCTACATATATTTGCACCATAATTAAATCATTTAGATATCTCTTAATGAACAATGTAGTATCAATGCTGCTTCTATCATATCCTTTTTCAACTAGAAATTTTGAAAGCCTTTCATACCAAGCTCTAGGAGCTTGTTTCAATCCATACAATGCTTTGTGAAGCTTAAAGACATGGTCAGAGTTTTCATAATCTTCAAAACCAGGTGGTTGTTCTACAAAAACTTCCTCTTGAATTAGTCCATTCAAGAATGTACTTTTCACATCCATTTGGTACAACTTAAAATTCATGAAGCATGCAAAAGCTAGCAACAACCTTATGGCTTCAATTCTAGCTACGGGAGCAAAGGTTTCATCATAATCTATTCCTTCTTCTTGATTGTATCCTTTTGCTACCAACCTAGCTTTGTTTCTAACTACATTTCCTTGCTCATCTACTTTATTTCTAAATACCCATTTAGTACCAACAATATGATGATTTGAAGGTCTAGGTACCAATGACCATACATGATTTCTAGTGAATTGATCAAGTTCTTCTTGCATGGCCATTATCCAACTTTCCTCCTTTTCAGCTTTTTCAAAGTTTTTAGGTTCAATTTGAGATATAAAAGTTGAAAACTCACAAGTTTCTCTAGTTGTTTTCCTAGTTCTAGCTCCTTGTTAAATGTCACCTATTATTTGGTCTTGTGGGTGATCTCTTACAAATCTCCAACTCCTTGATAGATCATCATGCTGATTTTCTGCTCTTTATAGATTTCCTAGAAATGGAGTTTCATTTTCTCTTCTAGATGAGCTTTCTTCATTATTTTTATTGTTCTCTAAGCTCATTTTCTCTATTTGTTTTTCTAGAATTTCTATATCATCATCATCATGAACTTCTTTTTGTAATGCATTTGACTCATCAAAAACTACATGTACTGATTCTTCAACGATTAGGGTCCTTTTGTTAAAAACTCGATAGGCCTTTGAGTTTAATGCATATCCTAAAAATATTGCTTCATTACTCTTTGCATCAAACTTCCTTAGGGGCTATTATCCATTGTTCAATACAAAACATTTATAGCCGAAACTCCTAAGGTGAGAAATGTTTGGTTTCTTACCTTTGTAAAGTTCATATGGAGTCTTTGAAATCAAAGGTCTTATTGAGACTTTATTAAGAATATAAGCTGCTATATTTACTGCCTCAGCCCAAAGATATTTAGGTAGGTTGTTCTCACATAACATGGTCCTAGCCATTTCTTTTAATGTTCTGTTTTTCCTCTCTACAACTCCATTTTGCTAGGGTATTCTAAGTGTAGAAAAATTATGATCCAACCCCTTCTTATTGCAAAATTTTTCAAACTCATCATTCTCAAATTCTCCTCCATGATCACTCTTTATGCTAACTATGGCTAGTCCTTTTTCATTTTCTACTTTCTTACAATAACTTAAGAATGATTGTAGAGCATCATTCTTATGAGCAAGAAAGTATACCCAAGTATATCTAGAATAGTCATCAACTATTACAAAGCCATATGACTTACCTCCTAAGCTTGTTGTGCTTATTGGACCAAATAGATCAATGTGCAACAATGCAAGAGGTCTAGATGTTGACACTATTTTCTTAGTCTTAAAGGATGTTCTAACTTGCTTTCCTAGTTGGCAAGCATCACATATCCTATCTTTTTCAAATTTCAATTTCGGTAGTCTAGTAACAAGATTTTTCTTTATTAATTTAGACATTGTATGCATGCTTACATGTCCTAACCTTCTATGTCATAACCAGCTATCATTCTCAGCATTTGCAACAAAACATACTTCACTATTCACATCAAGGTCTTCAAGAAAAATTACATACATGTTCTTCAACCTTTTTCCTATAAATGAGATTTCATTTGTACTCATATCAATCACTTCACACTTAGTTGAATCAAAGCATACTTTAAATCCTTTGTCACATAACTGACTAATACTTAGTAGATTATGTTTTAAGCCTTTAACTAGTAACACATGACTAATTTGAGTTTGGGAACTCTTACCAACCGTACCTATACCATGAATTCTGCCTTTTGAATCATCTCTAAAGGATACGTTTCCTCCCTTTCTCTTTTCCAACTGAGCAAACAGCTCTTCATGTCCTGTCATGTGTCGTGAACAGCCACTATCCAAGTACCAAGGTTGTTTCTTCCTTAGCTGAGCTCTTGAACATGTCTTTTTTAAGTCTAGCTCAACTTATAAAACATAATTTCAATTTTTCTTTATAGGTACCCATACTTTGATGGGTCTTTGAGTGTTAGTTGCAGCAAAAGATCCCTTAGGAACCCAAATTTTCTTAACTTTCTGCACTTTTCTTTTCTTAAAACAATCATATGACAAATGACCATGTTTACCACAATTATAACATCTAGGTAATACTTTAGTTGAATATTTATTGCAGTATGCATCTCTTTTTGAAGATTCATTTTTCAAGCATTTAAGAGTTATGTTTTCGTCAAAAGTTATTTGCAAGACTCCAGACTTATTTTTCAGCTCTTGTTTTAAAGACTCAAAGTCTATTTTTGAGTGTTCTAACTCAGCTTGCAAAATATTTCTTTGCTCAAAAATAGAGGTGAACTCTTGTTTGATTTGTTCCAAATCATTTTCAAATAATGCAGCCTTTTTCTTCAATGATTTGTATTTTGAAAAAAAAATTTCAAATTCATCATAAAGGCATTCATATTCATCCTATAAATCATTATAAGAATTAATGCAGGGGGATGAGGGTGCCTCTGTTTCATCCTCTTCTGCCATTAAACAAATGTTTACTCTTTCCTCAGATTTTTCATCATTAGTTTCAGAGCTTGATGTGTCATTGTCCGACCATGTAGCAGCCACCATTGCTTTCTTGGATCTCTTGTTTTTCTTGGGGGTTTCATCTTTCCGCCATGGATACTCGGACTTGAAATGATCAGGTTTCTTGCATTCGTAGTAGATCATCTCTTCCTTTTTGTTGGATTCATTTTTGTTCTTTATTTTTCATGAGGCGCCTTGGTCTTTCCTGAAACCTCTTCTAGTTAGCCTTTGATTTCTTCTGCTCATTATTTTTCTGAATTTTCTTACAACTAGAGCTAAATCTTCATCATCATCACAAGAAAGCTCTTCCACCTCTTCTTCAAGAATGTTGGCTTTAAGTGCAATGCTATTTTTCTTTTCCCTTGCTTCCCTTCGGTCTTCTTCTTCTTCTTCCTTAAGCTCCAACTCATGAGTGAGAAGAGAACCACACATCTCATTGAGAGTGATGATGTTCAGATCTTTAGCCTCTCTAATGGCAGTCACTTTTGGTTTCCAAGATTTTGGTAGGCATCTAAGCAGTTTCTTAACTAATTCATGTTCAGGGATAGGCTTGCCTAGTTGACTTAATTTTTTTGTAATGTTTGTAAACCTATCAAACATGCTGGTGATGTCTTCACCAGGCTCCATTTTGAACATTTCATAACTATGTGTTAAGAAAGCCATTTTGGACTCCTTTACTTGAGAAGTTCCTTCATGGATTATCTTGAGTTTTTCCCACACTTGTTTAGCTGTTGTACAGCTTGAGACTTTGTTAAATTCAGTGGGAGTCAAGGCACAATGTAATGTGTTAATGGCCTTAAATTTTACTTGAACTTTCTTAGTTTCAGCCTCAGTCCATTCGGATCTTGGCTTGAAAATCAACTCAGTTATTACTACATTCACAGTTGAGGGCATAAAAGGTCCATCAGTTATGGCGTCCCACATTTCATAATCTATTGCCCTAATATAAATTGACATTCTAGTGCTCCAATAAAGATAATTAAAGCCATCAAACAGAGGTGGTCTGTTTGTTGATTGTCCCTAAGCAACTATGGTTTTTTGTTGAGCCATTTGAATCCTTCCAAAGGATGTTAAGCCTTAAAAACAGGGAACTAGCTTTGATACCAATTCTTGGTCCCATTAATGTGTGCTAGAGGGAGAGTGAATAGCACAATTTGGCTTTTGACAATGTGTGGAACTAATTTCCAAAACTCAAGAAATTAAAAGTAGAGTATAAGATGCACAACAATTTAAAGTGGTTTGGTCCAAGATCTACATCCACTACCTTGATTATCCAACCAAGGATTTTCCAATGATTCACTAAGAATTCGGTGAAATTCACAAGCTTTCACTAAGCTTTTACAATGGCTTTTCTCAAGCTTAGCCAAAACCTTTACACTAGTTTTTCATGAGCTCAACTAAAACCCAAAGTGGTTTTCCAATGCTCAACCACAACCTATAACATTCAAGGCTTTCCTAAGCTTGAACAACCTCTTAGAGTGACTCTCTCACTCTAAGTATACAAGAAGAATTGGTAAAAGAAAGTACCTATGATCACAAGTTGATCTGATTGGTACAAGATGAGTGCTAAATACAATGACAAATAGTAGGCATTTAAGTGCAAACAAGTGTAGTGAAGCTTTTCTGGTTTTTCTACTTTCTATAGCTCAAATCTCATTCAAAGCTTCTAAAAACTTGTTTCTCATTGTTGGAAGACCCTTTTATATTTAGAGATGCAACTTTGATGGCAATTTGGCAGTTTATATCCATTAAAAACAGTTGAGGATGAGTTCTAGCCGTTAATCTATCTTGTAGTGTTCTGGTTCAAATTGCAGACAAAGAGCTCTTAGTCGACTAACTTGGTTGACTAAGTTGATTCTGTTTCTGGTTTGCAGTTTCTGGCAAAGAACACTTAGTCGACTGACTTGGTTGACTAAGTTGGTTCTGTTTCTCAAACTCTTCAGCCCGTCATTTCTCTAATTTGAAGTTTGGTCAATCAATGTTCTTCCTTGTTAAACCAACAAGCTTCCTCCTTGTTATTCAGTTACATCTTATTGATTTATCACACTTTTTCTTTAAAAAAATACTCTTTGAAGATTTAAGAAATTAATTTCATATATTAATTTCCTGCACACTCAAGTAAAGGAATTAAACACAAATAAATAGGAATGTTTTATTATCATCAAAAACTAATAGAGCCAACATACCAAACTTTCCTGCCTGTGCTCTTTACCTCTTTTTTCAGATGTAGCACAATGGTCTATGTGAAGTTGATAATGAAAAAAAAATTATAATTATGAGTATGAATTGAGGGTATAAGTGGGAGAGTGATGGAATGGTCTATGTGAAGTTGGTAATGAAAAAAAAACGTTATAATTATGAGTATCAGAGTCAGAGGGAGGGAGGTAGTATGGGCTCCACCTTTTAAAAGTTTTCAAATTTTTTAATTTTTTAATTTTTTATTTTATAATTTTATCTTTATTTTTTAAAAAAATTATAATTTTAATCCTACACATATTGAAAATATTATTTTCACCGCTACAAACTTAAAATATTGACTCCATCATTAATAAGCATGGTATTAATGATATAATAAATAAGCAAAATGAACATAATTTTTTATTAATATTCCTTGCTTAAGTGATAATGATCATGAGTATCAAACTATAAGGCAGACAACAAGAGATAGTAAATAGAGACAAGGGAAAGTTAGAGCTAAGACTGAGATAATAATTTTAGTAAATGTAATGAATGGTGAGAGGGTCAATAGAAATATGAAATTGTAAATAATGTCATTAAAGTTTTTTTTTTTAAAAAAAAGAAGTTGGATAAATCAGTTAACATGTAAAATAAGACAAATAATGGACAAAAAGAAACAAATGGAGAGGAAGAGAAGGCAAAACAAGAGACTAGGGAAAAAGAAGTAATTGAGGCAACATAATAAATCATGGATTATGGAGTACTTGGAACAAGGGTAGAACAAGTTATGAAACAAGGAAAAGGTAGAAATTGTGTAATATATAGGGTATTCAATACGTGATTACTAGAAAAGAAGAGGAGAAAATAAGGGCTGTTGCAAGTTTCTTGTCGTTTTTATTATTATAACAAATTAAAATATTTGAATAGTAAATTTATAATGATAGCTCGCTATCTTCTTAAGAGAAAAAGATAGAAAGTGCTATTATTGTAAAAGGTAAAAATATGTTATCTTCAAAAAGGGTTATTATTGTAGAAGGTTAAATGTGTTATCTTCAATTTAGGTTACTAAGAGAAAGCAAGATTTTTTGTAATAAGCAGAGACTGGAGCTATCTAATTTGAAAAATAAGATGTGGAAATTTATAAAATTAATTTTGAGAACACATTTAATTATAATTAGAATTCTTTTAATATAGTTTTGTATTTTTAATCTTGGTTCTTTTTAATCAGTAATATTTTATATTTTTTATCATCATATTATTTATCTTTTTTATTTTTAAACTAGTAATGATAGATTTCTAAATTTTTACCATTGAAATGCTAAATTTGTAAATTTTTATTTATAATTTAATAGCTTATCATTTTTTACGAGTGCTATATTTAGATGATGTCTTGAAAAAGGATAATAATATATTAAACGGTTTGAGAAAAGTTATGAAGCAAACAATTTATTATGATTACGGAAACAATTTGTATGATCTCAATACCTATCTCGCACAATCTAAGCACATTGCTCGCATGCCTTCTGTAACTACCTTACACAGCCTCGTTTTATTCTATTTGAGTAAGTTACTTGAATAAAATCTAAATGAGTAATTAACTAATTAAGAACTATTTATTCAATTCTTATTGTCTTTCAATCTTTTAAACTGAGTTCATTAAGATAAGTATAGTTTATTAAGATAACTTTTTTTATAATTATGGTTTACATTAAGATAATTTTAATCTTATGATAAGAATTAAAATTTTAAATTAGCAAACCCAATAAGATTTGTACTTATATAGTTTAATAATAATCTTTTTTTTTTTGAAAAAATCTTATTTCATTTACTATTTTTTTTTCTTTTTAATTTCAAACAATTAAGAAAAACCTTAGTCATTGCCATATATATTTATATTAGTGGATAGACAGTGAGAGATGGGAGAGAATTTACATTTTGGTGGAGCATTTTCAATATTGACTAGCAAATATTAGAAAATGTAAAAATAAACATCCTAAAAATGTAGAAGGGGCTGAATTTACAGGAATTGTAATTGCCTAAATATAAACGAATAGCTTTCTTTATATGGGTTGGCTAACGTCTGTAGATGATACCAAAGATCCCATGAAGTGACATTGATCATGCATTGCCCCAAACTTTCCTATGTTCAGCTTATCACCAATTAATCATCACCTGTAAAAGATAATTTTCTCGAAAAGCAATTTTGCCTTACTGGTATTAATGAAGTATATGGGAACAAGAACTATCTTGAATTAATTGTAAACCTTGGTGCGTTATACTCTGTAAACACGCTTTTTGAATTATATATATAGGATTATGTCTTTTTTTCTCTAATTTTTAAAGCTTTTGAAAGCCAAAACAGATCTTTTCTCTTTACACTTTAAAAGTGTATATTAAATTAAAAGCAGCATATTCACATTGTATATATAAGTTTTCACTTTCCTCCAGGAAGAAAAAGAAAATTCCAACAGCTACTTATAGAAATATAGTTCGGTTTCTTAAAGAATTTATAAACATTAGTATGCCTTTCCTTTCTTTATGAAAAGCAAATTTTTAATGTATTAAAATTAGAAGAGTTTCATAAAATATCGAATAAATCTATTGTTATTTAGAGCCCAATTACAGACACGGTATGACATTGCAACATTTCCTCGAGTCTGGAAACCCCATCCTAAAAAACAACCCAGAAATACAGAACACCCATTGTAAAACCCCTCATAACACATCAGCTTGAGCACATCCCACCTCAAAATACATCTCATTCCTCTTGATCATTTTAGTATCTGTCAATGACACAACTTTCCTTTTATGTCAAGAGCATATGCCAAGAATCTATGTATTATAAAGAGATTCATTCGTAATAGACATGTATTATCTTTATATCCCATTTTCTGTATCTAATTCTTTTATAACTCAATACGTTGTTTATCTATTTTTGGAATGCATACTTCCTATAATATAGTCCAAGATCACATATAAAGAAAACAATTAGACATAAATGAATAAGATATTCTAATTTATTTTCTGGTTCTGTAATTTAATTTTTCAAACTTTTAACACTTGGTAATTAAATTATTTAGCCGGTAAATGAACTATCAAGTGGTTAATTATTTATTTCAACCGATATCAATATTCACCTTTACATCATGACACATAAAACACTAAAAATTAATAGTAAACAAAAAATTACTATCTAGAGTCTTACACTTGATAAGAATATGATCTGTTAGTACCATTAAAAAACCAAAACGTTCATTTGCATTAATTTGGTAAAAACTAATAATGAGCAAAATTTTGGCAAACACTAAATGCTATCCTAAATTTACCATTCTATTCAAGAAAGGATATTAAGTGCAAAAATTTGGCAACTGATAATGAGCAAACACTAAATGCTATTTAAACCTTCCCTACATAAATCAATCGAATTTCTATCCTGTCCACAGAAAAGGAAAAATTGATTATGGTAAAAAGACAACTATTTAATGAGAATTAAAATTTCTTTCTCCATTAATTGGGAAGCCAACCGTGTTGGTCAATTATCTTTGTTTAGGAACATTTTCTTCCTAATTATCAAGAAATTAAAATTTTCCATTTATGAAGATAACGGTTTGTGATTCTTTGCACCTGAGATTTATCAAATGTATAATGAAATGCATCCCATAATTTGATTCAACAATAGATGCATGTATCTCTTTTTCTTAACTAAAAAGGATTGTATAGATACGTGTTTGATTGCACTGATCAGTCAAGCTCTCTTGTTCTCATCTATTGCAGATAGAGTCTGAAATCTCAATAGCATCTGTACGATATGGAGGATGGATTGGAAGCCCCAGGCCCGCTATGGAAGATTATAGTGGTTGCAGCCATAGCCGCCGGCGTGCAGTTTGGATGGGCACTGCAGCTCTCTCTTCTAACCCCTTACGTTCAAACCCTTGGTGTCCCTCACACCTGGGCGGCTTTTATTTGGCTTTGCGGCCCCATCTCTGGCCTCCTCGTGCAGCCCATTGTAGGCTACAACAGTGACCGTTGCACCTCTCGCTTCGGTCGTCGCAGACCCTTTATTGCTGCTGGAGCCTGCTGTGTTGCTGGAGCTGTTTTCCTCATTGGTTTCGCCAAAGATATAGGCCACAAAGCTGGTGATTCATTGGACAAAAGCACAAAACCTAGAGCCGTTGCTGTCTTTGTTACAGGATTTTGGATTCTCGACGTGGCTAACAACATGTTACAAGGTCCATGTCGTGCTTTGCTTGCTGACCTTTCCGCAAATAATCATAAAAGAATGAGAGTTGCAAATGGATGGTTCTCCTTTTTCATGGCTGTTGGAAACGTTTTGGGTTATGCGGCTGGTTCCTACTCAAATCTTCACAAAATCTTCCCTTTCACAGTAACAACTGCCTGTGATGTTTATTGTGCAAACCTCAAAACGTGCTTCATTATTGATATTCTTTTCCTCTTGTTGGTGACAATAACCGCGATTAGTTGCGTGAAAGAGACGCCATTAAGCAAGGAAGTTATGAAGCAAGAAGAAGAGAAAGCGTCTACGCCTTTGGTTGGGGAGTTATTGACAGCATTCAAGACCTTGAAGAAACCGATGTGGATCTTGCTTCTTGTCACTTGCCTTAATTGGATAGCCTGGTTCCCATTCTTGTTGTACGATACTGACTGGATGGGGAGGGAGATATACGGAGGGCATGTGGACGGAAATGATAATCAACAGAAGCTGTATGATAATGGAGTACGGGCGGGTGCGCTGGGGTTGATGATTAACTCGATTGTTTTGGGTTTTGCTTCCTTGGGATTGGAGAATATTGGGCGCTTGGTTGGTGGGGTTAAAAACTTGTGGGGTGGGGTGAATTTCATCTTGGCTGCATGCTTGGCTTCCACGGTGTGGATCACCAAGGTGGTTGACGCTTGGAGAGATACACATGGACTCTTGGCCCCTCCAAGCAACATCAAAGGCTCTGCCTTGGCTGTTTTTGGATTGCTGGGTATTCCGCTCTCGGTACGTAACATTCTTCTCTCGTGCCCCTTCTCTGCTCTTACATGTACATGTAAACGCATACTAGATCTATTTAGTTGGAAAAATAATCAATTTTCAAGTAAATTATATCTATATATCAATTTTAAGGACAAAACTTATATGTCTCTCTTTCATTGGGACTGCACGTTTAGCATCTTCCTAAAGTAAACAAGGGTGGGTAAGTAGAATGAAAAACTGACATACAATAATCATTATTGTCTTGTTTTGTGCAGGTCACATTCAGCATTCCATTCGCTTTGGCATCCATCTATTGCTCTGCTTCTGGCGGTGGTCAAGGTAATTAAAATCGTGTGATTAGTGTTGTAATTGCCTATGCTTGTTGTATACTAAGCCTTTCCTATTTTCTAATAATTTTGATGCTGTGAGAATTGTAGGGCTTGCCCTGGGAGTGCTGAACATGGCAATAGTTATCCCACAGGTAAATATTTTCGAATCATTATTCCAACAACGGTTCACATAATTGACACTATTCATTTATAATTAATAAATTTCTAATTTTCATAAATATATCTTGATACGGTACTTGTCAATTTTTTAACTCTATCTCTCAAGTTTAAAATCGCCCATAAGCTTGTTATTTGCTGTAATCATATTTATACATATACATAGGCTCATTTTGGGCTATGTGACAGATGTTCATATCCGTAGTCAGCGGACCACTTGATGAAGCATTTGGGGGCGGTAACTTACCAGCTTTTGTGTTGGGCTCCATCGTGGCTGCCATTAGCGCTGTATTGGCCATTGTTGCCCTTCCGAATCCACCAAAACAAGTATCTCTCAATCCTGCAATGGCTGGAGGACACTGAGCAAGTGAGCTGGGGTCATGAATAAATCAGGATAGTGGATTTAAATCTTTGCAATAATAAATCCATGCCAAGACAAATTTCATTATGAGTTTATCATAATTTAAATCTATCTCTCATTTTGGACAACTTTTTTTAAGTAATATATTTCGTTTGAAATATAAGGTAGTTCAATCTTTTTTCTGTGTACTTTTTCTTCTTTTAAAATTAATAGATTTTTTAACATTTGGCTCGATGCTTAGTCATTAGTGCATGTATCCCCACTCAAGAGTTAGATTTGAGTTCCCTCTTCTCTCAAATCTAAATAAATTAAATTTTCTTGTGAAACATATTTACTTAGGCATAATTTAGAAAAAAAAAAACCTTTTCTCCATTACCTTTTTAATTATCTTTTAAAAATGTTGGAGGTTACAATTAGAATTGCTTTCCCTTGATTTGTTTTTAAATATTTTGGAGATTATAATTTTCTCTAAATCATTTTTTATTTATGATGGTTTCTAATTTTGATTTATTTTCTCTTAACTTTCTTTTTGCCATTACAATTTTGTACTATTATGTGCAAATAGTTATGTTGCAGCAATAACTGGTTCTAAAATTTTCTTCACTTCAAGGATTTTCATTTTCAAATTTTCTCTCTCAACTCTTTCTACCTCTTTTATAGTTAAGTGAATTAATTATTTGAGAAAAAAATGATAGAGAATTTATAATAATTGTGCGCTGGGTTACATTTTTTCTGTATTTCTAAGATGATTTTTTTTTGTTGATTTGAAATTTTTTGTTTTTTTATTTATTTTGAGTTGTGGTTGAATTATGTTTATTTTTTTGTTATCTATTTATAAACGAATTTGTTGAGACATCTCTTGGATGATAGAAATAATGGGAATGAATTGAGGGTATCAGTGGGAGGGTGATGGAATGGTCAATGGGAAGTTTTTTTTTTTTTTGAGTGAAATATGATTTCATTACCTCATCAAATTGAATTACATCTGACATATAAATATATAAAAGGACAATCACTAATACTCACTATAACTTAAGAAATCTTCCCTTTACATGGTTAAAGAACCTCATTAAAAACCTCCTCATAGAAAAACATTGAGGGATAAAAACCATGAGTAAAGGAAAAGTGTACCCTTTGAACCATATAATCATTGGGATTACAGTATCCATCCTCAACCTAACCACCTTCAAATGAACTGCTAGCCTCTCTAATGATAACAAGTTGAATATCATCAAGCATATGAGATAAATCAAACCAAGCCACTATTTCCTCACTCATGTCTTTTGCCCTTTTAGCCAACAAATGCGCCACTTCATTACCTTCTCTTGGACAATGTAGACTAGCATCACAATTAATGCTCACCATTAGATTAAGGTAGTCTTCTACAATATGGCCAAAGATACCAGACAAGTGTCTTCCTTTAATCCAATCAACCACCACCTTGCAATCCATATCAATCTCTTTTATCATAATATTCTCCCTTTGACAGCAACATAGAGACCAAACTAAGGCAGCTAATTCAACTTCCTCCACTGTTTGACCTATGAGCATTCTTCTCGTGCCAGCTAATTCGACCTCCCCTGATACATTACGAACAACAAATCCAGCTCCCAGCCACCTTTCACCTGTTATCTCAAATATAGTTGCATCCACATTCAGTTTTCTTTCTTTTGGCGCTTCCCATTTACATGTTCTATTTTGTTGAGAGTTCATCCTCCTTGTCCTTACCCCATTAACAGACCTGTATTACTTTATCAAATTGCCAGCTAACTCTGTAAAGCCCGACCTTATAAAATACTATTCATGACATACATGTGATGATAGCATGATTGCATGCTATGAGAGTCCTAAAAAATTTACAAAAGTCGGTATTTTACCTAGAGGTACAACAAAGTTTATTTAATCCTCGAACTAGATCAAATAGGAATTTTAAGGTGCGATTAAGAGTTTCACAGTTCATGAATGACTTAAAATGGTAATTTGGAGTTTGAAGATCAATTTGGAGTCAAATCAAAATTTTTACTAACCAAGGGTAAAATGGTCATTTGCCACTTNCTCCACCATGATGGAAAATATTTTTCATAAAATTATCCAAACAACAAAAAATGTTTTGGACAGTTTATCCAAATAACAGAAAACATTAAATTTTTCTATAAAACATTTTACATAGAAAAATTTTCCTCTAGCAAGTCATTTTTTGGTTACCAAATCGACCCTAAAATAAGGCAGAAAAGTGTTAATCAATTAACGCAAGGCTTAACTGATTAAAA
This sequence comes from Theobroma cacao, assembly GCF_000208745.1. Lineage (NCBI taxonomy): Eukaryota > Viridiplantae > Streptophyta > Magnoliopsida > Malvales > Malvaceae > Theobroma > Theobroma cacao. The sequence goes on from NC_030857.1 coordinate 19,175,070, forward strand.
GAGTACTAGATTTAAAATATAAGTATGTTAATTGGTTAACCAAATGGTTTAATCGATTAAAGCTTAAACTTGGAGTACGTAAAATTTTCCTTAAATATTTGGAGGATAGTTTTTAGCCTTTAGAAACAGTTTTGGAGCAAAAATAGTCGTTATTTTATCTTCTAGTGACTCTTTTTAAATTTGTAGGCAATAATTATAAAAAAAAAACTTGGAGTACCTAAAAGTGCCAAAATTCAAATTCAAAACATTGTTGACCATTGAAGGATGCCAAATGAAAGAATTCAAATTCGAAGACATTTTAATCTATTAAAGTTTATTATAATGGGTTAAAGGTGAAGAAAGAGAAGCTTCAATTAGTTAAAGGGAGGATTAATCAATTAGAAGAAAGTTAATGAAAAACAATGTTTAAAGGAGTCTAAAGACAGAAAGTTTTTAATCGATTAAAGTCCACTTTAATCCATTAATGCTATAAAACAGACTGCCAAACAGAGATGCTTTAACCAGTTAATGCTCACCTTTAATCCATTAAAAAGCTACTGCCTATAAATCTAAAAAGAGCCCTAGAAGATAAAAAAACGGCTATTTTTGCTCCAAAACTGTTTCTAACGGCTAGAAACTATCCTCCAAATATTTAAAAAGCTTCAAGAGGTCATCATGAAAAAGAACTATCAAAAAGCAAGATTAAAGCCAAAAAGTGTTAGAAAGTTCTCTTCTCAATTGTGCTTCTGTCACGACCTGGAACCTGCCTCAGGCCCATGACAATCGCCGCGACATCTCGATTGACACTCATTATTCGGAATGCCAACCGGAACCCCGCAAGGCTTACATATCAGTTTCTTTCCTTTCCTGTGAGCAATCATTGTTAAATATTGAGTTTTTAGAGAATATATACTATTTTAGATCAAAAACGATCAAAATAAAATTTTCGCCACATAGGGGTATTTTGGTCATTTTTTTCTCAAAAATTTCGAAACTGGCTAAAACGTAATATACAAGTACAAAACACATAATTCATATTCAAAATGAGTTTAGAAGTCTAAAATTTTCATTTAAACCGAAATTACGGTTATTTGAATATAATAAGAAAATAAAAGAAATATTAAGG
>NC_030857.1:19178377-19231434 GCF_000208745.1 Theobroma cacao
CCGTTAGGTACGATATCGGGTTTCGCCTTTTCTTATGTGCTTTCCTAGCATAATAATATGTTACTCAATGCATGTATGTCATGATATGTTTTTATAGGGTCGGGTTTTACAGCTTCACTCCTATCTTTGGCAAGGGTGTTTGAGCTTAACTTTATACATCTTAGATCAACTAGGTGATCAATTGTACTTCATCTTTTCTCTATCTTTTATTTACTTAGAGTGTGAGAGATACTCTAAAGGGTAAATTAAGCTTAAGAAAGCTTAAGGAATCTTGTAAGGGTTTTGAGCTTATATTAAAGCTCACATTGTAAAAGCTAGGTGGAAGCTGTAAATTCCACTAGTTTAATAAAACTGGGTTGAAAATCTTTGATTGATCAAAGTAGTGGACCAAAGGAACCGAACCACTATAAATACTTGTATTTTTTCTTCTTTTTACCATCTTTTTACATGGTGTTTTTTAGCCTTAACAAGTTTTAAACTGTCTATTTCAAAATCATTTAAAAGGTTTTTAAACTTAAAATTAAGTTTCCTTCAGAATTTTTCTAGTGTTATTCACGTTTCTTTAGGATTTTATTGAGACTAACAAGTGGTATCAGAGCTTAACCATTGACTGAAAGCCTTAACATCTTAAGAGGAAGATCCAATGGTTGCTCAAAATTCTAATGTTATTGAAGGTTAATCAACAAATAAGCCTCGTTCATTTGATGAAACTAATTATCAATATTAGAGTATTAGGATATACATTTATATAAGAACTTGTAACTATGAGATGTGGGTGTCATTACTAAAGGCCATTTCATTCCTATGAGCATAAATTTGATTATTGGTGAGAAAACTCCCTAAAACAGAAATGAATGGACAGAAGCTAAAATGAGGAAAGCTCAAATAAACTTCAAAGCCATCAACACTCTCTATTGTGCATTAAGTCTTATAGAGTTTAACAAAATTTCTACATGCAGCATCACAACTGAAATTTCAGAAAAACTAAGAATCATACATAAAGGGACTTCAAGTCAACGAGTCCAAGATCACCTTTCTCACTCACAATTACCAAATGTTCAAAATGAAACTAGGATAAAATATCACCACTATGTATGATCAATTTACAAAAATTTCAAGAAACTTAGGAAAGTCATTCCAGAACAGGAATTAATAAAAAGATTGCTTAGAAGCTTGCAAAAAAGTTAGATGCCCAAGGTGATTACAATTCGAGAAGCCAAAAATCTAAAAGTCACCACCCTAAATGAGATATGTGGCTTACTCCTCATATATTAACAAGAGTTGAAGGAAGAAAAAGAAGAAGAAAGGAATGAAGCTAAGGAAAAAATAGAAGTAAAAGCTAACCTTTGCTTCATGGCCAAAGATGAAGAACTTGAGGTAATTTTTTAATTATCTAACATTTCTTATGATGAAATACAAGATGAGTATAATTGTCTATATGCTAAATTTGAAAAGTTATCTTTAAAGTATAAGGTTCTGAAAAAGAAAGCTTTATCTTTAGTTGATGAATTAAAAAAGATTAAATGTGATTTCAAATATGTTTTTGACCAAAGAAACATTTTTCAAATTGAGTTGGAGCATTCCAAAACAAATTTTGAATCTTTGAAGTTGGGACTAGAAAGCAAAAATGAGGCATTGCAAAAGGCATTGGATGAGAATGTTGCTCTCCAAGCCCTAGTGGAAAGGAGTTCAAAACTAAAATTGAACGAAGAAGAGAAATCTATTTTTAGAAAGAAAAATGATACATCTTCATTCCATTGTTATGTTTGAACAAACAAAAGAAATCTATTTCTAGAAAGAAAAATGATACATATTCATTTCATTATTATGCTTGTGGCAAAAGAGGTCATTTCTCTTATGATTGTTATCACGAGGGTAATAACCTCCCCAAAACCAAGATGGTTTTGGTGCCTAAAAATTCTTATTTGCTTACTAACCCCTAAAGACCCATCAAAGAGTGGGTACCTTTGAAAAATAAATGAAAAATTATTTTGTAGGTTGATCAACTAAAGGAGAGGCAACTTTGGTACTTAGATAGTGGTTGCTTATGGCACATGATCGGAAATAAAAACTTGTTTGTCAAGCTTGATAGAAAGGAAAACGATATTGTCTCTTTTGGTGATAATTCCAAAGGTATCATCCAAGGAATTGTAATCATTGGCAACACTTCTACAACTCAAATCAAGCATAACTTATTAAACACTAGTTAACTTTATGATAAAGGATTTAGAGTTTGCTTTGATTCTCATGTATACCATGTGATTGACATTGACACTAATAAAGCCATATTCATTGGGAAAAAGTTTAAAAATATTTATGTGATTTTTTTTATGAAATTAATATTCGAAATGAATCTTGCCTTATGACCAATGAGAATTGTGATAGTTGGTTGTAGCATGGAAGATTAGGATATGCTAGCATGTACACCATAAGTAAAGCTTTTAAGAAAAGCTTTACTTAGCGGACTTCCAAAGATTTTATTTTATTTTTTTTAAATGATAAAGTTTGTGATGCATGTCAATTTGGAAAAGAAGTAAAAAGTTCTTTTAAAAAAAAAAAGTCATTTCAACTTCTAGACCAATTGAACTATTGCAAATTGACTTTTTTGGACCTATTAATGTTATTAGTATGAAGGCAAGTTACAACACCTTCGATTTTTTATATGAACTATGTGATGTGAACCAAGTAAATTATGGAGCTAGATTAAATCTTTGATGTATATGTCTAAAGATTTGATAATATGCCTATGTGTATGTAGAGAATGATTGTTGAAATATATTGTGTTTGAGGACTTTTGGTTATGTGTAGAATGTGTTAAATGTATGAAGCCTATATGATGACATTTAAGCAAATTTTATGAAATATGTGATGAATCTTAGAGTTTGAGATTTTGATTTAAGTTGATGTTATATTTGAGGATATATGTATATAGATTTAAGTTATATGAATGACTTGAGGTGTGAATTAAGCAGCGTAATGATTTGAGCTATTAAATAGGGATTTTTGGAAGTTTAAAAGGTTGAAAATGTGCCTACATGGGAAATGTATCGATATATTCCTTAATGTATTGATATACATTCTTGACAGAAAGAATAATATAAGGTGTATAGGGAATTTTTTTATCAATACATTCAAGAATGTATCAATAGATTTGACACAAAGAGCATTCAGGGGAAAAAATATTGATAGATTTCCCCATGTATCGAAACATTTGAGACAATGAGCATTCTGCCTGATTTTTATCAATACATTGTCTGATGCATGAATAGATTTGAACGAAACCCATGTAAATGTATCAATACATTCCCAAATGTATCAATACATCATTAGGAATTGGAAAAAAATAAAAAGGGTTTTCGACTATCCGCCCATGAGAAAAAAAATCCAAACTCTCCCTTTCTTTCTAACCTTTAAAAACCTTAACCCCCAAATGAATTTTTAGAACAATTTGGAGTAGATTGGAGCTTGGGAAACTCCTTTAGAGGTAAGATTATGCCTTTTAACCAATTAATTTTTAATTAAATCAGTTAATAACCTAAAAATTTGATTTTTCCAACTTTGTTTAATCTTCCTTTGATTTGCTGAAATTTAGGGCTTATAATTGGGCAATCTAGCTTCTAAGGTAAGGATTTAGCTCATTGTTGAAGAATTTGAGCCTATATAATGGATTGCTAAGAATTGGGTTATTTTTGAAAAGTTAGAGAATTTTCGAAAGCCGGGATATAATTAATAAATTGATGTTTTGATGTGTTCTAAAAGGGAAATTGAGGTTATGGATGGAATTGTCAATTGAAGGATGGTTGGAAGCTAGAAGTTGAGCTTGGTTGTGGAAGCGCCTCTAATTGTCACTATGAATGGGTTTTATTTAAAAAGCATGTGATGTTTATCACATTGTTAATGCGTTGCCACGATACTAGAATAATTTGTATGATATATAATCTCTTAGATGAATGTGCCTAGGTTAGATAATAAAATATATATGTGATTATACGTGTTGTGCATTGTGAGCCTTAATGGCAATTGTTCGAGCTTAAACTAGAAGGTCTAGTAAATATGATGGACGTCTAGGAGTAGTTACTCTAAACATTGAATCTCATGGAGAATTATGATCATTTGATGCATTATAGATTTAAAGGCACTTAGATCTATATTGGGCTTGTAAATGATTGAAGGTCATTAAATGTGGTTTATGATATGAATATGGATAAATCTGATATTGAGGGCATGTTGGCCTCACTTATGGATATGTATTCTGTTCGATGATGGGAATTCCAGACATTGATTTGATTGAGGTTGAGTACAGTCCTATGCCCTATGACTATATGTATGCTTGTAAGGATGGTGGTAAGCAAGGGTTGTGGTATAAATCCCGCTTGTGATTCTCACTTGTAAAACTATGATGCTATCTGTTGAGACTGCTCAGGGTGATGATTATGTTTATGATGCCATCTGTTGAGACTACTTAGGGTGATGATTATGTTTATGATGCCATCCGTTGAGATTACTCTAGGTGATGATTATGACTATGATGCCATCTGTAGGGAGATTACTTTGGATGATGATTTTGATTCTTTGTCTATTACTCTGGCATGTGTATGATTTGACACTCCGTCAGTGGCTTAGCCTTGAGTGTGATTTGATTCCACCGATTGGCCACCATGCGTGATTTGGTGATGTTTAGGGAAAGACCACTCTACGATTGTGATATGAATTATTGTTGATATGACACAGCCTTGGATAGGCTTTGATAAATTTGATTTGAATTTGATATGATATTTCGACGACTAAGGTGTGCTCATGGAGAATAACTTCAAATGACTTTGAGGATAAACCTAATGATATACACTACTTGTAGAGACTTTTTAAGGATGATTGATATACCTCTACTATTGGAGATGTTTGCTAGAATATTTGGTTGCCCTGATAATGCATTAAATATATATATTTGTCTAATATATGTGTTTGATCCATCTGAACCTCTCACTGAGTATTAGATGACTTACCCATTTATTGTACCATGTGCAGATGAATAGGCAATAGGATTGCATAGCAAAGGTCATCCATTGACAGACTAATTTTGGCATCCGATACGTCCTCATCTTGACATGTCCACTCTACTGAGATTGTCATGAGCTTTTGCCTTTGGAGTTCTGTTTAGCTATTGTGTATGTAGGCATGACGTGCCATTTGAACTTGTGTTAAGGGTTGTAAAGTACGAACCCCTTTGATGATCAATGTATGGCTTTATGGATAATATATTAAATATTGTGTATAACTTATGTGCCATGGGGCAACGTTTATGTATTTGAATTTAAATATTATATGAATATATGGATTTAAAAACCTTTAGCTATGTGCGTGTGATTTGAAATTTTAAGGCTTACTCACATTTCATGAGCCTCACTTACCGAATTCGTGTGTTGATCACAAACTCCTAGGTTTGGGTCGTGACACAAGTCATATGGTTTTGTTGTTGTTGATGATTATAATCACGACCCAAACTGGGGAGCCGTGACCAGTGCACAAGCTTAATAAGCAAGGCCCGTAAGACCTAAGCGAGCCTCAAAATAGCGAACCAATCAAATAACATAACCGATAGTTAAAGGTTTTCATATTGACATATTCATAATATAACTTAAATTTAAATACATATAAGTTATCCCTCAGCACATTGTTCATACATGACACTTAAATATTTTATTCACAAGCCAAACATTGGCTAACAAAATGGGTTCATACCATACAACCATTAAACAAAGTCATGGCAACACTATGCCTACACAAATCCCACGTTAAACATGGTTGGGAAAACAAAATTGGCAATGGAAGCTATTTTGACACAAACTTAACGGAGTGAACCTTTAGAATAAGAAACCTACTGCATCCCAAAATTTGTTGATCTAAAGACGACGTAAGCCATGCAAGTCAGTAGCCTATTTATCTACAAATGGTACAAATAAAAGGATGAGTCATCTAATACTCAGTGAGAGAGAACAACTAATTCAAATATAACTAAGTAGATAAATATATAATGCATGCCCAATGTAGTTAAAATTATTTTAACAAACATCTCTAACAATTAAGGTACACCGAAATCATTCCTATAAGGTATTCTTCAAAACTTATTAATCATCACAATGCCACTATATCTCCATAAATAGTGCATATCAAATCAGGTTTACCTCAAAAGTTGATACAATCATGAATTAGTCATATTTCATTTACTCATCAATAACCACATAATCAAATATTATAGCATGTTATTCACGAATCAATTCATAATCAATGATTGGTTCTCCCTGGACATAATCAAATCACGTGCGGTGGCCAACTACGGAGTCAAATCATGCATGGTGCTGGGGTAATCGACAGAGGATCAAATCACACATTACACCGAAATGATCGATGAAGGGTTCCAATCACACTTAGTGCCGAAGCCACTAGCAAAACATCAAATCACGCATTGTGTTTTGAGGCAACCAGTAGAGGATTAAATCACGCATGGCACTGAAGTGACCAATGAAGGGTTCAAATCACACTCAATGCTGAAGCCATTGACAAAGAAATCAAATCACGATCATAGCTGAAGCATCTAACGGAGAACATAGTCACAAGGGTAAGATTGTACTCAACCACCAATAGATCAACGCCAAGAGTTTATCATCATCAGACGAAACATATATCCACAATCAAGTCCATCATGCCATTAACATCACATGTAAACCATTTTGCATCAAAGATCATACTTAATAAGTCTCAAATGCTCAGCCAATTTAATATTGCTTCTATATGCCTTTGGTTATCAAAGGTATCAAACACTCATAATCCTCCAAAAAGGCTACTCTTCTTGAGTAAACTACTCCCAGACACATATCATAACCTCGTATCATCCACATAGCTATGCCTTCTAGTCTAGGTTTCAAAAATATGCCACCATATAGCTTGCATTAAGGCACACCACACATTTACATATAATTAATTTACTAGCTTAGGTATAACTATTTAGGCATTTATATATCATTCAAGTACCATGGCAGTGCATTAACAATATGTTATGCATCACATTCATTAGTTCAACCAATAAATCTCACTCACAGAGACAATCGAAGGCTCCTCGACTCTCCAACTCACTAACACGCCAATAGCTTTATTTTCCCCTTGAACAAGTTAAGATGCTAATTATCTCGTAGCTTTCAAAAATTTCTAGCATTTCAAACTAGGTTTAATTTCAACCACTCATAGTTGTAAAAGCTTAAGTTTCAGATTCTTAGTTCAAGATAAGTAAATCCTTACTTTGGGTGCTAAATTACTCAATCTCAACCCTAAATTCCCAGTAAAGTCCAAGGGAGTGACACCAAAGCTGAAGCAAATGGATTCAAGATTATAAACCGTTTAAATCGCAAATTAATTAAAAAAAAAAGCTTGATTTTACCTTAACAACGATTTTCCAAGCTTCGATCTACCTTCCTCAAACTTCAAAATCTAGTTGTGGCGTAGGGTTTCAAAGGGCCAAAGAGTGGGGAGGGTTTTTTTTTTTTGTTTTCAAATAGATAGATTGTTCTAATCCTTTTTTATTTTTGCAAATACCCAACTATGTATCGATACATTTGTAAATGTATTGATAACATTTTCATGGAGTTCCTTCAAATCTATTAACACATGAGGCAATGTATTGATAGAAATTGAACAAAATTATCTCCACCTTAAATGTATCAATAGATTGGGAAATATATCCATACAAACTTCACAAAACATCCCTTTTTCACAAATCTATTGATACATTTGGACAATATATCAATAGAAATTATACAAAATGTTCCCTTTGTTCAAATCTATCAATCTATTCTTGAGTGTATCGATAGAAAATTCACAAAATATCTCTTATTGTTCTTTCTGCTAAAATTGTATTGATATATTTTCTCCAGAATAAACATTTTTAACACCTTACCTTTCAAAAATCCAAATTTCAAACTCCTAAATCACTTTCTGTTTAAGGCACACTTCAAAATAACTATTATAACTCATAATTTCAATTCATGAGTTCAAGCCATAACCCAACATTCATTAAAACTCCAAAACATACTAGTCCAAATCATCAATCAAGCTCTAAATTATATGGTTCATTAATCATTTCTTCAAGAATTTGTCCAAGTATCATAGTCCTTGCTTTCAATGACTTAGCATATACACCACATTCATTAAATATCCTCAAACATATTAAAATTCAAAGTCATTCTCTATAGACAATAACAAAATCATATGTATACACATGACATTTCAAATTAGCTTATCAAATAGCTTAGTCAACACTACATATAGCTCATATCAAAGTCTAGGGTGTTACATTCTTCTCTCATTATAAAAATTCTTCCTTGAATTTGATTCAAATATCATAAGCTTAGTCATATAGTCGGATGCACCTGTATCAATAATTCAAGTATTATTCTTGGAAGTTGCAAAAAACACCAATGCCTTACCACCAATATTTGAATGGGCAATGTTTACTGTAGGCTACAATTGGTCTGTAATGTTTGCCATAGGCTTCGATTGGTTTTCTTTTGTGGATGGCACCACGACTTTCCCTACAATCTTCTTTTTAGGTTTCTTTATGAAGTCCCACCACTTAGGATAGCCAATGATTTCATAACGTCACTATTTCAAATGACCTATTTCACCATAAATAGTACATACTAGATTGTTAAATTTTCTAGTTGATTGATTTCTTTGATTCTTTGAGGAGTTAGATAATGGTCCTTGTCAAGTTCGATTGGCCTGTATAGTCATGCTTTCAGGATTCGAACAAAAACCTCTAGTTCAATTCAAAAATAAAAGTCTTGTTCGATCCATCATAAAAGGTTTTCGATATAGCTTCCTGTATCTCTTCAATTGTAAGAAGACGAATAAATCGTTGCATTAATGATGAACTCATTAAGTTAATAAGCCAGCTTTTCACTTTGTGATCTTTAGTAATCCATGTTCCAAGATTTGCATCTCTGGCTGTAGGTTTTTTTACTTTTCCAATAAGATATCCAACTTTGTTGCGAGTGCTAATATGCATCTCCATGAGTTAAGACTAAGGGCTGCTCAATAACCTCAAAAGCTTAAAGCGAAATATTCAAATGAGGGTTTTTTTATTGAAATTAAGAAATTTTTTTTTTAAAAAAATTATTCTTCTAACTTTATGAGATGTAAAATTTCAAAGTAAATTTTTATAATCAAGCTCTTCTAATATGTTTCTTTCAATTGATAAGATAGCTAATCCATTTAATTTTTCTTGAGACATTGTTGATCTTAAATAAGATTTTATTAATTTTCATTTTGAAAAACTTCTTTCTTAAGGAACAACACTTACTAGAATTGTTAACATTATTCTACAAGCAATATATGCATTTGGAAAAGAATCAAGTTTTCTTATATAATTAAGTATGTCGATTGAACTGTTATCTTCCATTTGTATAATTACCTTTAAAATTTTAACTTTGAAAATAAATCTAAACCATTAATATTTAAATAGTTGTTATTTTTAATGAACATTCAAGATTAAGGTAATATTGTTTCAAACTATTATCGTCTGACAACTTTAACTCTTTACCGCTAAATAGAAAAGCAAAAATACTTTCATAAAACTTAAATTGTTCAAATCTAGAGTGAAAAATTGTTTAATCTAATATATATAAAAAGTAATCGATTCAAATGATTCTTCAAGAGATCTTGTTATATCATTGTCAATATTCTCGTAAATTTTTTTTTTGTACGAATGATACATGTATCACAAAATTTAGATCCTATATTCATTTTAGATATAATTCTTTAAAAGAAATCATAGCAAATGTAAATCCATCTCCTCTATATTTTTTTAAAAAAGAAAGAAAACCTTTTAATTGTTGAAAATTAATAGCAATGTAGGAATGAAATTGAGAAGTGATAAAAAAAATTGAGATTTATTAGGAATATAATTAGGGAATTGAGAGAATATATCATTTTATTAATTATCTTTGACTTTTACATATTTTTAATAGGAAATGAAATAAATAGTTGAGAATTAATAAGGTTGTGGAAGTGAGAGAATATGTATTTATTAGGCATAAGAGAATAGGTAAATATTTTATTAATTATCTTATTTTTATATATTTTGAATATAATTAATTATATTATAATTATTATGAAATAATGGGGCTTCCTCAAATATGGGCCTAAAACCTTTGCTTGGATGGCTTAACCTAAAGTCCGTACCCTATTTGAGACCATAATGAGTAATTTGTCTCATCCAGTGTGATACAGGTACGAAACATAGAGTTGTCTTAGTGAACAATAATGGGTGGAGGAAAGTTGCTTGCTACAGTTGGAACAATGGAATTGCTTGGTATGTTTAGAATAATGGAATTGGTTTCTGCCATGTAATTTCAAATGAACAGAAGAAAAATTGTGATGGTGATTTTTCAAGTACAGACTTCATAGTATGAGATTCGTGTTAGAGAGTGCTTTTCGAATTAGAATTGCTTTAATGCCATGCAGAAAATATTCTAGATCTAAGTAAAGAACTAAAGTACTTGATAAAAAATAAAAAACTACATAAAGTGCTATTTATAATAGCCAACTAAACCTAAACCTACTTGGTGTTTAAGTAAAGTAAATAATAAATAAGAAAGTATTTTAATCATAGACTTTCTTGTAGTACAAGTAAAATAAAAAGAAAATATTCTCTCCAAGATATTCCTAAAATTAATAATTACAGCTTATGCTGAGATAATGAAAACTATAATAACTTTTTTATATATATTTTTCCTAATCCACGCTTCCATCAATGTTTTTTATTTGGCTCGTGCCAATTCTAGTAATTAAAACATGAGTACTAATCTATAACTATAACTTAAAGGAAGCTTTGTATGGTTTCTATGGGTTTTTCATGTGGTTGACATGTAGTCTAATTAATAGGCTGACACTTGGCATTTCCAAAAAGGGTTTGAGAGGGTTTTGGGTTCAGACTGCTTTTGGCAAGCTTTATGCCCATGTTCTTTTGGTTTTCTCTCGGGCTACTTTAGGTGGGCTTAATGGTCACGTTGTTTTGGTATTCTCTAAGGGATGGATTTGGTTCGGCCTTACTCTTTTCCTTTTAGTTTCTTTCTCTCTTCCATTTGGTCTTTGAGTCTTTCGTTGGGGTTTATTAGCTTGGTTTTCTCTACAAACTCTTTTTTAAAGTCACGTGAAGGTTGTTTGGTTATGGGGAATTGGAAGCAATCAATGGAGGCTGTACGGTTAGTCAACATGGATGGCTTCAGAACATTTACGTGTTTGGGTTATTGAGGAAGTCATCTCAATGTCTATTATTGGTTTTTTTTCATAATGATTATTGGGTTTGGGTGACTTCTTTAAAGGCTTTTCCAAAGTTTCCTTTCGTTTTGAGAATGGTTCTCCTTTTCATTCTCTTTGACTTATTCTCATTTCTCTCGTGCTCTTTCTCTACCGTTTGTGCATGTAAAACCCGACCCTATAAATACATATCATAACATGCATGCACTGAGTAACATGTTATTATGCTAGGAAAGTCCCTAAGAATAGACGAAACTCGGTATTGTACCTAACGGTACACTTGAATTGATTTAACCTCGAACTAGTTCAAATAGGAATCGTAGGATGAAATTTAACATTTTATAGTCAAGGAATGACTAAAAATGATTGTTCATAGTTCGAGGGTTCATTTGGGAAAAAATTAAAAATTTTGATGTTCAGAGGCAAAATAGTAATTTTTTCACCCGTGGATAAAATTTGAGATTTTGAGAGAATTTAGATCACATTTGACAAATTGGAGAATGGTATGAGTATAAGGGATGAAAAATATGTCTATGGGCAATTTTTTCAGTTTTTGGGGCAAATATGTAATTTTTTACTTTTACGGGGGTAAAAGTGTAAATTTTAAAAATTACTCCACCAAGACTTTGGATAAGTCTGAGAATTTTATCTAAGCTATGGATATATGGGACAAGTGTATGGTGAAAATTTGGAAACAAATGGATGAAAATTTAAAAACGGACCAATGGGAAAGTGACACATGGCATTTTTAAAATGGCTTAATATTATTTTAATGAAAAGTCAGCCCATTTAAACCCCATTTTAAGTGATGGCCGGCCATAAGGGAGAACAAGAGAGGAAAATAGAAAGGAAAGGAAGAAAAGAGAGAAAACAAAGGGAAACTAGAAAATGCAAAGGGAAAATCGCGAATTTCGTCCATTTATGCGTCTAACAGTAAGATTTTTCGATTTTAGCTTGATTTCTACCTTTCCTATGCCTTTATTTCCATTTAGCATGCTTGAGGAGAGAGATCTAAAAGTGACATCAAAAGCTGGATGAAATTCTAGGGGAGAGATTTTAGAATTTTTAGGTTTTGATTTTTAGTTGAATTGGTAGTTTTAGTTAGTTAAATGTGTTTAGAAATTAAATTGGGCAAGAAAGCATTAAATTTTCACAATACCCACCCTTGGCCGAATCTGCAATGAGGTACAATGATGATGATCTGATTTTTATTCTAAGAGAAATGAAGAGAAAATGATGAAAAATGGTTAAATGTGATAGAAAAACAAAGTAGAAAATTTATCGAGTTAATGTCCCATTTTTGGCTGAATTTTCCAAGGAGGAAAGTGAACTAATTTTGGTGATTTTAGAAGGTTATTGGCTGATATTTAATGGTTAGAAATGTTGGAGAGAGAATGGGACAATTTAGAGCTAAAATGGAGCACGTTAGCAATTTATCGGGTAAAGTGCCAAAAATAGGTTAATATCGCGTTTAAGCCGTTTTTGGCTATTGTATTTCATACCATGCATTAGTATAGGATTTAAGTAAAATATATAGTGATTTAGCATTAATGTGATGAATTGAGTAAATTTTTGCAATGTGTCTAGGAGGAGAGCCTTCAGATAAAGGCAAAAAAATCGTACCCGACGAGTAGTTATTGGGACACCTAGAAAGCTTTTAGTTTGTACAAATGGTAAGTAAACTTATTATTATTGTAAATTATCTAGAGTTTATTTTTAAATGCTCTTTATGTATTTTATGAAATGAAAACGAGATTAAAATGGGATTTTTGATGTTTTACAAATAAATGTGACAAATAAAGATATATTGGGTTGATTATAAAATTGAGTAATTGGAGGCTGTTAACTGTCTTAAAAATTATATATTTTACTATGAATGGCTTATGAGATATGAGTATATGGGGCTATATTTTGTAAGTGTATTGAGAAATTTATGTAAGCTGTTTTTACTATGCAGGCTGGATAAATAAATAAAACCAACGTTATACTATCGAAATTTTATTAAAATTGGTGGGTTGGTCACTGCAGTGAAGAGTTTCCGTGGACTGCCTATTAGAGGGGCATGGTAAACCCGATTATATAGTTACTCCAGTTGTAGAGGCGAGGAGGGTAACTCTTGGGGTAGTATTAGAGCTCACTTCACGTCGAACCCCCACGTGAATGTGTAACTCGGCCAACGTCAAGGAACGGCTTGTTTTAAAAATAAAAATATGTTTCACATGTAAATGTTATAACAACCTTGGCGAACTCAATTAGATGCCTCAGTCAAGGTATTCCCGAGGATTAGTTTTGGCTTGAGCCTTGTTTTTAATAAAAGACATAAGCCTTAACAACTGTTTTGGTAAATTACAAATATTTTATGGTTTAAGAAATAAATTGAAAACATTATGAAATGGTTCGTAATTTGTTGCTTAAACTTGCCTCCATTTTACTTGCCTTTAGATATTTATGATAATGTCTGTTTACTCATTGGGATTGCAAAATCTCACCCACCTCCTTTCCAAACATTTCAAGTCTGTGGTAACTTGTAGATACCCTATTTTATCGAGGATTCCAGTTGACATCTCTACCACACAGACAGTAGGTTTCTAGCACCAACACTGGGTGTATTTTGGGCCACTTGTCATTGTAACCATTATTGTACATTATAACTTAGTAAATTTTTGTATGTATGAATTTATTTTACTTACATATTACAAAAGATTTCTTACACGTGTTTCTATAAATATTGTTTTATATAAAAATACTATATTTTAATCAATATTTTGAATAGTGATATTTGTCTATAAATCCTTTTAAAAAAAAAATTTCTTTGGATTTATTTGAGCCGGAAACGACCGGTAATTATTTTAAATGAAATGTTTAACAACGATTGCTCACAAGAAAAGAAAGAAATTGATATGTAACCCTTGCGGGATTCCGGTTGGCATTCCGGGTAATGAGTGTCAATCGAGATGTTGCGGCGGTTGTCATGGGCTCAAGGGAGGTTCCGGGTCGTGACAGTGCATTTATCAAATTTGGTTTGTCTTTTTTGGGTTGACTTCATTTCTTCTTCCTTAGGTGTTTTTTTTTCGTAACGTTTCTTGGATTTTTCTTTTCTTTTTTCGATTTTGATTAATTTTGTCCTTTGTGTTTTTAGGGTTTGTATCGATTTAGGGTTTTCTTCTTCATTGTTTATCTAAGGGATTTTTGGGAGATAGAAAAAATATGTTGTTTGTTTTCAATCGAGAATCCTTTTTCATCAATTTTGCTCTTTGTGTTTATAGGTTTTGTATGGATTTATGGTACTTTTCTTATCTGTTGTGTTTCTTTCTTTGTTTTTTTCATTCTCTGTGCTTTATGTGGTTTTGAAACAAGTTTTTGTTTTTTGTTTTTTTAGGGTTTCTGTTGATTTCAGATATATGGTTTAGTATTTGTTTGGCGGCTTCTTTATGAGGAAAAAAATATATGTGGTTCTTTTCGTTTTAGGAATAAATTTCAATTAGTTTTTTTTACTCAATACTTGTTTGTAATTAGTTGTGTGTTCTTATTTGAAGTGTTTGTTTCAGGGTTTTTTCTTGCATTTTTGTTTCCATTTTTTGATTTTTTATAATTTGTTGTGTGTTTACGTATGCAAATTGATTGATGGAATTTACTGATCATGTGTTAGAATTTTTTGAACAAATTATATATGTTGAGCAAATCAAGCATGCTTGGAAATTATTTTTTTTTAGTTTCATAAATGTTTTTCATGGAAATCATTTATGTTTTTTCTTCTTTAGGTTAACCAATTGATTTAAATTTTTTTATTCTTTATTTATATATTATTTTTTTATGTGTTTTCTTGTTAATTTTTATTTTGTTTAGAGTTCTACAGCAAAGTTTGCAAAATCAATTGCTTACTTAAGTATGCTTAACTTTTAAATTACATATTCGTTTTTATTATTTGTTTATATTTAATATGATTTTTCACTCACTAAATTATATGTGTTGATAAACATACATGGAAATGTGATATGCTTTATTCTTTGGGTTAACGAACTGGTTTAAATTTTTTATTCATTATTCATATCTTATATGCCTTCTTTTTCATGTGTACTGTTTTTAATTTCTATTTGGTTTTTATTATGCAACTAAGTTTGCTAAAGCAATTACTTACTCCTATATGGTCAACTTCTAAATTACAATTTTTTTATTAGTTATTCATAGTTAATATATTCTTTTGTCATGTGTTTTGTTATTGATTGTTATTTTGTTTTTGTTCTACAGTAAAATTTTCTAAATCAATTGCTTACTCAAATATGCTTAACATTCTAATTACATTTACTTCAGAGTGAATTATTTTCTATAATTAGTTTTTTTGGCTTTCGTAAACATGTATATTATATTTTGATAACTTCTGTTAAGCCATATGGTTTGGTGTTAATGTTTGGGTTATGGGTTATTATCATGCATTTGTACTATTATTTAGTATTAGTTATGATTTAGTCTATGCTCATTGTTTTACTTTGTAGATCAAGTTTTTTCTTTGTCATATTAATTGTTTCATGGTTTTTAATGTGAAGAGTAGCAATGCTTTGTATTATCATTGATGGTCTAATTTCGGAGTGAAAAAAATCTTTCTCATTGCTAAGGGAAAGATTAGTTGTCAAAAAAGATCAACAAGCTATGATACAACCTATCATTTCTTTAACGATCAGAAAGATAATTTTTTGCTCTGAAATTTGGCCCATCTCGTGACAGTACAACCATTATTAACTCAATACATATAGCAACATATATAAACATATAATTATACTTTACTACTGTTTGGACAAAAACCATATTTCACAACAATTACCAAGTCAATATCCTATTATATCCATTAATTATAATTGCTTTGTTTGTAAAATATGATGATACATTTGTTCTGCAAAATGAAATTCTAGTTTTTGAAATAAATATTTTTATGTTTGTTTCACCATAATTTAGTCTTTGTTTGTTATTTTGTAGTCTCTACATCGGGGTGTTATTTGTGATTGACAAAACCTATAGCAAGAATTTTGTAAAGATTCTTTACTGACTTTTTTTTTTCGATTGCAGTTTATTATTTGCTTCTATTGTTTTGATGCTTTATTGATTTCGTTTTTTGAAATTATTGTTGATACATATTTTTTATGCAAATTACAATGATATTGACGCCATATTTTTCTTTACTGAACATACATGTTTGCCATATATTTACGTTTCATGTGTACCATGCCAGATTATATTTAACTATATTCTATCTAATTTACTATACTTAATAGCTATATGACTGTATAAACATACATGTTTAGCTCATGTTTACATTTTATCTATGTCATACTTGATTGATTATATTCAATTATGTCTAAATAATTTACTATCCTGAACTGTGGTTATTCTTCATAATATAACAAATGTAGAAACAGCTATACATCAATTGCTTGATATTGAGTTCTTTCAAAAAAATTTTATTTTATAGTATGATCAAGTCCTCACAAGTTTTTATGTGAATCAATCAAAGTTGTGCTCTTATCGTCTTTCTATGTTTATCAACTTAGGTTCCAACTTTACGAAAAAAAAATATTAAATTCTAATTGTAGTTAGTAACAATAGAAGTATAGAAACAACTATATATTCATTCTAAATGTTATTCCTCCCCTGTTTGTATATTTGTCAAATATACTTTATACTTTCTTTGCTCTTTTTGCCCATCTCATTAGCCAATTTTTTATATGCAATGCATTTTTCTATTGATTCTAAAAATATCAAATTTTTGTCAATATTTGGCCTCTGAGAATGAATAGATTGGTTTTATTTTTCTTTATTGTTTTCTCAACAAGAAGTTCCCTTCAAAACACTTGACTAACCTATACATTGCTTTGGTTTGACATTTTTATTCCATCCTTTATAACAATTCGAATGTTAATAGAATATTTCTTTTTTGTTAAAATAACAGTCAGTTGATGTTATCCATTTTATTCATTGCAGGAATCTTCCAAAACAACCCACCAACCAAAGAACACCTCATTGAAGAACCTTTCCCCATTGCTTGATGTTGATGAATGTTGGAATTTGAGTGTCAAATTTGACAAACACTACTTTATATTTTTTGTTTGCAAGTAGTAACAAATATTGAACATCGACATCTTAACTTTCGTACAGTGCTACCTTTCCTCCCATCTTAGAAATGTGGAAAAGCACATCAACATAACATGATCTTAATTTTGTACATGCTCATTAATGTTTTGTAAAATGGGAGAAGATAAATGTATGAGAATATAAACAACTATTAATCATTCTTGCAATTTCTGCTCAGATTACAAAGTACTATATAAAAGTCAATGTTTAGCAATAAAAACAACTCTATAAGTTTCCTGTATTTTTTTATTCAAACAATTAATATATGATTTATTATATAAAAAAATTCTTCAACAATTTCTTTTTGACCTGAGCGCAATGCGTGGGTCCAACTCTAGTAACTATATTTAAAAGAAGCCCTAAAGGGCTCCTGGCTTGACACTTAGTAGGGTTATTAGTTGTAGGTCTATAAATTTCGTAAGCACCTTCTCTGATAAAGGAAATCAACTATAAAGCCCAAATCTAAGTGCCAATTACTTTGTGATAGGTTCACTTATCGGTGAAATGACATTTATATTGATTCAACTATTTGATAAAGTCAATTGCTCTACCAATCCTATTTCATAAATTTATTAATAGTATAAAAAGAAAATTCCTGGCAACCAAATAAATGAAAATCAACTAAATCTAAAATATGAGCATGCCCACTTACATATCAGTATTCCGATGATAGCCATAAAAAGGCACACGAAATTCATACAATTTTCAAAGTGTGTTTTTAAAGTAATTTTCTTCACTCAATAGCTAAACAAAACATCTCCTCTTACACACACATAAAATTTGACATTACTGGAATACCCCATTTTAACTCTATGCTATCATCTAAAAGTTATAGGTATAAACAAGACAAAAAAGTTAAGGGAAAAATTAAAAGTAAAAAGAAGTACTATAATTTGTACAGTTACACTCCTTTGCTTCATCATCAACAACAAGCAAGGAACTGATTATGCAACTTCAAATCACTAAATCTGTTGGTCCCGTTAATATGTGCTAAAAGGGGGTGAATACAACATATTTGGCTCTTGTTTGGATGAGGAACTAATTTCCAAAATAAGAAAGTAAAAACAGAGTAGACAATGGACAACAATTTATAGTGGTTCGGTCCAAGACCTACATCCACTATCTTGATTATCCAACCAATGATTTTTCCAGCAATTCACTAAGAATCTGTGAAATTCACAAGCTTCCACCAAGCTTTTACAATGCCTTTTCGCAGGATCAGCCACAACCTTTACACTAGTATTTCCCGAGCTAAACTAAAACCCAAATTAATTTTCCAAGGCTCAACCACAACTTATAACATTCAAGCTTTCCCAAGCTTGAATAACCTTTTAGAGTAACACCCTCACTCTAAGTATATAAGAAAAAGTGGTAAAAGAAAGTACCTATGATCACTGAATGATCTGATTGGTACAGGATTGAGTGCTAATCACAAATGCAAAGAGTAGGCATGGAGGTGCAGACAAGTGCAGTGAAGCTTTTTTGGTTTTTCAACTTTCTATAGCTCAAATCTCATTCAAAGCTTCAAAAAACTTTTTTCTCATTACTAGAAGACACTTTTATACTTGAAAATGCAACTCTGATGGCAGTTAGGCAGTTTATGCTTGTTGAAAACAGTTGAAGATTGGTTCTAGCCGTTAATCTGTCTTGTAGTGCTCTAGTTCAAGTTGCAAACAAAAAGCTCTTAGTCGACTAACTTGGTTGACTAAGTTGATTCTGTTTCTGGTTTGCAAATTCTGGCAGAGGATGCTTAGTCGACTGACTTGATTGACCAGGTTGGTTCTGTTTCTCAAACTCTTCAGCCCGTCATTTCTCTGATTTGAAATTTGGTTAACCAATATTCTTCTTTGTTTCACCAATAATCTTCCTCCTTGTTATTCAGTTATATCTTATTGAATTTATCTTTTTCTTTCAAAAATACTTTTTGAAAGGTCAAGAGATTAATTTCATATAATAATTTTTTGCACACTTAAATAAAGGAATTAGACACAAATGAGTGGGATTGTTTTATTATCATAAATAACTAATGGAGCCAACAATCTCCCCCTTTTTGATGATGACAAAATAATCATTGGTTAATATCATGGTGTCCTTTTGACTTAGTTTATTTTCAGTAGAAAATGGGGACTGCTCCCCCTTAGTGTGTGCATAATTTGCTTACTTTATTCCAGCAAGTTTTGTTCATTGTTACGTGGAGGGAATGACAATATACATTTAGATTCTATATATGTGTATATACATGTTCATCAATGTAGAGTGATTTGCAGTCAAAAATTTTCAGCTGAAGTTTTGACAAATTTTCATTAATATTCCAACTGTTGTTAACATTCAAATTTTGTCCACATTATTCATGTTTCAACTTGTAGATAGTACACACCATCTATATCTATTTATAACCAAAAATTATCCATAATTGTATAACAAAAATCATCTATCAGCATGTGAATCCATATCAGCATAACAGCAGTAAATTTTGTTCATGGTAGTCAAAATGCTCAAATAATAAGATATCAGTAGATTTCAATTTTCAGCAATTAAGCAACATAAACATGTCAGCATTCATGTTTCACATACATCCACATAAATAACAGAGTTAAAGCTAAGTGTTTAAGTGCCACCAAGGCACAAATAATAGTTAAATAAAAAGTATTTTGAAAATGCCCCTGGACTAGTTATGCTTCCTGTCTCCTATTTCTCTAATTTCATGCTCCCTTGGTTATGCTTTCTTTCCTTTTCTAGGTTATTGGTTCCTCTACCCTAACATTTTTTGTTTTTAAATATTATTTTCTAGTTCCTGGTTTCTACTCCCCTAGTCCCTGGTACCATACTTCTCTATTTTTTTGTCAGCATCAAAGGAGAGGAATTCTACTCATCGGATGAGGCAGAGGGTGAGGATTCAATCCCATAGAAGGGATTAAGAGGGAATGAAGAGGGTCCTAGGAAAGGAGATGACTTTCTATAAGAGGGTTCTGGAGTGGTCTTATTTGAAATGTGAACCGGATTGTGAAGAGAAGAGGTTGAGGCTGGTTTGGACTTTTTTGCCAATTTGGAAGTCTTTCTTCTTTTCAGAAAAGTTGTCTTGGTTGCCATAGTCTTCTTTCCTTTGGTTGGTTGTTTTACCTCAGCTGGTGGTGCTATGATGGCCTCTAGTTTCCCTTTTTTGGTCTTTGGTTTGGGAGTTGAAGCAGATTTCTTTCTTTTTCTTACATTTGCACCATCTTTCTGAGTTACTGTCTTGACAGTGTCTTTTTCAGCTTGTTCCTCTCTAACAATTTGGTGAAAAAGGTCCATAATTGAAACTTCCTCTGAATTTGGAAAAGATGCTTTTTGTTTCTCAGTTTCTGCACCAGCTACCTTAGTCCCTTGTTTTGAGTCATTTTTGCTTTGAGTTTCAGGGGAGGGTGATTTGGTTGGCTGGTTAACTCCTTGTGGGGAGTCCTCAATTTGCAAAACAGGACTGGCAGACTTGTAGGTAGAGCCTTTAGCTTGAGTACCAGAACTTGCAGACTTTTTTACTGGTTCTGTTGAACCTTTAGCACCTTGCTGTGCATGTGCAGTGCAAGATGTGGCTGAATTGTTTGTAGCCACAAGTTCATATGCTAATTTTTCCTTCTCCTTTAGCTTGTTTTCCAACTCAGTGATTTTGTCTTCTATAGCTTCACTCCTTGGTCAGTCAGCTTACCATCGATCCTTATAAGAAAATTAAAAATCATTTTATTTGAAAATCTAAAATGAGCTTTTTCAGGTTAAACAGGTAGACTGTGATCTTTTCTTGGGCCAGTTTTAGAGGTTTTTTATAAACTTCTCTCCATCGAGCACATACCCCATCTTAATTAAGCTACCATAATAAATGGCTTGGTCTCTGGTTTTCACCAGGTCCATATCATACCTTTTAACCCATATTTCTTTCTTCTGCACTAGGGATGTAATCACATTCCCATATGGCAGATTGACCTTGTCAGGTCTACAGGCACTTCTCATTTTCTCAATCATGAATCTCCCCAAATTTAGAGACACTCCATTAAAAGCATGCTCCATTAGCCAAAGATCCTACAAGCTGATGTAGCTAAAACTTCCACTCCTCCCTTGAATATTTGTAGCAATAAAGTAATGCAATATCCTAATCTGTAGATTGATTATCAGTCCTGAATTACTTTTAGAGGATTATTTTTCTTTTCTTCTAATGATGATCTCCCACAGTGAGGATCATATTTTTCTAGAAATTCAAATTCACCTATTTCACCCTTTATTTCCAACAAATTCTCTAAGTCTTCAACAGTTACAATAAACTCTTTTCCATTCAAATAGATATTCAGCCTATCTTCTACATAGTCATCAGATTCTACTAATTAGTTTTCTTTCAGAGCAATGCCAGAGTAAAATTCCTTAACCAAACTTGGACTATATGACCTATTCTTGAAGGTGCTATAACCTTTAAGTTTAAGTTCATCAAAGTACTCAGATGGACTGGTCTAGATTTTTACATTTTCCTTAAAACTCTTCCAATCAATGAATTTTCCACAAGAGATTGGTGCATTTTCTATATTCTTGAATCGATACTCATGCAGCTTATTTCTAAATTTCGAAGAAGAAGACGAACTGGTACCTTTCTGGAGTGAGGATTTTGTATCTTTCTTCTTGTGCATTTTTTGCTTGTTTTCACTCAGCTTTTTGGTTATTTCGTTCACTGAGGCAGGCATAATTTTTTGTTTCTTCTTCTGACTTTCTGTTCCAGTTTCTTCTTCCATTGGCCTTTTTTCTTTCTTCTTCTCTAATACTTCTTTACTTTGAGAAGTTCTAGCCATTTTGGTTTTGAAAATTTTTGAAGGTCTGAGTCAGTTTTAGAGGCAACTAGGAAGATTTAGGTTTTTGTTTTTAGAGCAACGGGTTGAAGAGAATAGGGAAGAAGAGGTTGGCAGCAGTTATTGCTCAGAAAACTTCTCATCTTCCAAAAAAAACTGCCATACTCTTATTTCTTCATATTTTCAAATCTCCCTCTAAAATTTTGATTATTTACCTTTGGTAGCTCTGTTTTATTTTTCTTTACACCCAATAAATTAAATTTTTACCACAATTTACTCCTATTTATTTAAACTCACTAAGTTTCATTATTTAAGAATATCAGACCACTCTCAGTTGACTAAGAATTCCTTAGTCGATTGAATGCATTCTGTTTTCACTGTGAGAGCCAAAGATTTTCTCATAATTCCTTCACATTAACCATCCCCAAATTTCTTCTAATCTCACAAAATCTATCTTCACTTAGTGGTTTGGTAAAAATGTCTGCTAATTGATGTAGAGTATTCACAAAATCTATTTTAATATCATTTTTTACTACATGGTCTCTAATAAAATGGTGTCTAACTTCAATATGCTTTGTCCTAGAATGTTGCACAGGATTTTTTGATATATTGATTGCACTTGTGTTATCACAGTATATTGCACTTGTGTTATCACAGTATATTGGTACACTGTGCATAATTATTCCATAGTCTTTTAATTGTTGCTTGATCCAAAGGATTTGTGCACAGCAACTACTTAATGAAACATATTCAGCCTCTGCTGTTGATAGTGTTACTGAGTTTTGCTTCTTGCTAGACCAAGACATAAGCATCCTTCCTAAAAATTGGCATGTTCCACTAGTGCTTTTCCTATCAGTTCTGCTGCTAGCAAAGTCAGCATTTGTATATCTAACTAAGTTAAAAATTAAGTTTCTACAGCACCATATTCCTAGTTCTTGAGTGTCTATGAGGTATCTAAAAATTCTCTTAACAGCAGTTAGGTGTGATTCCTTAGGCTATGACTGAAATCTAACATATAAGCACACACAAAACTGCATATCTGGTCTTCTTGCTGTTAAGTAAAGAAGAGAGCCGATCATACCTTTATAGAGCTTTTGATCTACATCTTTACCTTTTTCATCTAAATCGAGTTGGGTGGATGGACTCATTGGTGTGGAAATTGATTACAGTTTCAGCACATCAAATTTCTTGAGCATATCATGAGTATATCTTTCTTGATTGATGAAGATTCCTTCCTCACTTTGCTTAATTTGAAGACCAAAGAAGTACTTCAACTCTCCCATCATGCTCATCTCAAATTCACCCTGCATTTCTTTTGCAAAGTTCTTGCATAAAGCTTCATTAGTTGCACCAAATATAATATCATCTACATATATTTGTACAATAATTAAATCATTTAAATATCTCTTAATGAGCAATGTAGGATCAATGCTGCCTCTATCATATCCATTTTCAACTAGAAATTTTGAAAGCCTTTCATACCAAGCTCTAGGGGCTTGTTTAAATCCACACAATGCTTTGTGAAGCTTAAAAACATGATCAGACTTTTCAAAATCTTCAAAACCAGGTGGTTGTTCTACAAAAACTTCTTCTTGAATTAGTCCATTTAAAAATGCACTTTTTACATCCATTTGGTACAACTTAAAATTCATGAAGCATGCAAAAGCTAGCAGCAACCTTATAGTTTTAATCCTAGCTATAGGAGCAAAGGTTTCGTCATAATCTATTTCTTTTTCTTAGTTGTATCCTTTTGCTACCAGCCTAGCTTTGTTACTAGCTACATTTCCTTGCTTATCTATTTTATTTCTAAATACCCATTTAGTACCAACAATAAGATGATTTGAAGGTCAAGGCACCAATGACCATAGTTGATTCCAGTGAATTGATCAAGTTCTTCTTGCATGGCCATTATTCAACTTTCCTCCTTTTTAGCTTTTTCAAAGTTTTTAGGTTCAATTTGAGATATAAAGGCTGAAAACTCACAAGTTTCTCTAGTTGCTTTCCTAGTTCTAACTCCTTGTGAAATGTCACCTATTATTTGGTCTTGTCGGTGATCTCTTACAAATCTCCAACTCCTTGGTAGATCATCATGCTGATTTTCTGCTCTTTGCAAATTTTCTAGAATTAAAGTTGCATTTTCTCTTCTAGATGAGCTTTCCTTATTATTTTTATTATTTTCTAAGCTCATTTCCTCCATTTGTTTTTCTAGAATTTCTATATCATCATCATCATCATCATGAACTTCTTTTTGCTAAATGTTTAACTCATCAAAAACTACATGGACTGACTCTTCAATGGTTAGAGTCCTTTTATTAAAAACTCTATAGGCCTTTGAGTTTAATGCATATCCTAAAAATATTGCTTCATCACTCTTTGCATCAAACTTCCCTAGAGGTTGTTTTCCATTGCTTAATACAAAGCATTTACAGCCAAAACTCCTAAGGTGAGAAACATTTGGTTTCCTACCTTTGTAAAGTTCATATGGAGTCTTTGAAATCAAAGGTCTTATTGAGACTCTATTAAGAATATAGGCTACTGTATTTACTGCCTTAGCCCAAAGATATTTAGGTAGGTCGTTTTCATATAACATGGTCCTAGCCATTTCTTTTAATGTTATGTTTTTCCTCTCTACAACTCCATTTTGTTGGGGTGTTCTAGGTGTAGAAAAATTGTGATCCAACCCCTTTTCATTGCAAAGTTTTTCAAACTCATCGTTCTCAAATTCTCCTTCATGGTCACTCCTTATGCTGACTATGGCTAGTCCTTTTTCATTTTCTACTTTCTTACAATAACTTAAGAATGCTTGTAGAGTATCATTCTTATGAGCAAGGAAGTATACCAAAGTATATCTAGAATAGTCATCAAATATTACAAAGCCATAAGATTTACCTCCTAAGCTAGTTGTGCTTATTGGACCAAATAGATCAATGTGCAACAATTCAAGAAGTCTTGATGTTGACACTATTTTCTTAGTTTTAAAGAATGTTCTAACTTGTTTTTCTTGTTGGCAAGCATCACATATCCTATCTTTTTCAAATTTTAATTTCGACAGTCCAGCAACAAGATTTTTCTTTATTAATTTAGACATTGTATGCATGCTCACATGTCCTAATCTTCTATGCCATAACCAGCTATCATTTTCAACATTTACAACAAAACAAACTTCACTATTCACATCAAGGTCTTCAAGAAAAATTACATACATATTTTTCAACCTTTTTCCTACAAATGAGATTTTATTTGTACTCATATCAATCACTTCACATTTAGTTGAATCAAAGCATACTTTAAATCCTTTATCACATAATTGACTAATACTTAGAAGATTATGCTTTAAGCCTTTAACTAGCAACATATGACTAATTTGAGTTTAAAGACTCTTACCAACTGTACCTCTACCATGGATTTTGCCTTTTGAATCATCTCCAAAGGATACGGTTCCTCCCTTTCTCTTTTTCATATGAGCAAACAGCTCTTCATGTCCTGTCATGTGCCGTGAACAGCCACTATCCAAGTACCAATGCCGTTTATTCCCAAGTTGAGCTCTTGAACATGTCTCTTTTAAGTTCAGCTCAACTTACAAAGTAGAATTTCAGTTTTTCTTTATAGGTACCCATACTTTGATGGGTCCTTGAGTGTTAGTTGCAGTAAAAGATCCCTTAGGAACCCAAATTTTCTTAACTTTCTGCACTTTCCTTTTCTTAAAACAGTCAGATGACAAATGACCATGTTTACCACAATTATAACATGTAAATAATGCTTTAGTTGAATATTTATTGTGGTATGCATCTCTTTTTGAAGATTCATTTTTTAAACATTTAAGAGCTATGTTTTCATCAAAAGTTATTTGTAAGGTTTCAAACGTATTTTCCAGCTCTTGTTTTAAAGACTCAAAGTTTGTTTTTGAGTGTTCTAACTTAGCTTGCAAAATATTTCTTTGCTCAAAAACAGAGGTGAATTCTTGTTTGATTTGTTCCAAATCATTTTCAAGTAATGCAGCCTTTTTCTTCAATGATTTGTATTTTGAAAAAAGTTTTTCAAATTCATCATAAAGGCATTCATATTCATCCTGTAAATCATCATAAGAATTAATGTAGGGGGATGAGGGTGCCTCTGCTTCATCTTCTTGTGCCATTAAACAGATGTTTGCTCTTTCCTCAGATTTTTCATCATCAGTTTCAGAGCTTGATGTGTCACTGTCCGACCATGCAGCAGCCACCATTGCTTTCTTAGATCTCTTATTTTTCTTGGGGGTTTCATCTTTCAGCAATGGACACTCAGACTTGAAGTGACCAGGTTTCTTACATTCGTAGCAGATCATCTCGTCTTTTTTGTTAGAGTCATTTTTGTTCTTAATTTTTCATGAAGCACCCTGGTCTTTCCTGAAACCTCTTCTAGTTAGCCTTCGATTTCTTCTACTCATTAGTTTTCTGAATTTTCTTGCAACTAGAACTAAATCTTCATCATCATCATAGAAAAGCTATTCCAGCTCTTCTTCAAGAATGCTGGCTTTAAGTGCAATGCTCTTTTTCTTTTACTTTGCTTCCCTTCGGTCTTTTTCTTCTTCTTCTTTGAGCTCTAGCTCATGAGTGAGAAGAGAACCACATATCTCATCGAGAGTGATGATGTTCAGGTCTTTAGCTTCTTTAATGCAGTGACTTTTGGTTTCCAGAATTTTGGTAGGCATCTAAGTAGTCTCTTAACTAAGTCATGTTCAGGGATAGGCTTGCCTAGCTGACTTAACTTATTGGTAATATTTGTAAACCTATCAAACATGCTGGTGATGTCTTTACCAGGCTCCATTTTGAATATTTCATAGCTATGTGTTAATAGAGTAATTTTAGACTCTTTTACTTGAGAAGTCCCTTCATGGATTATTCTAAGTTTTTTTCACACTTGTTTAGTTGTTATATAGCTTAAGACTTTGTTAAATTCAATGGGGGTCAAGGCATAATGTAATGTGTTGATGGCCTTAAAGTTTACTTGAACCTTTTTAGTTTCAGCCTCAGTCCATTCTGACCTTGGCTTAGACATCAACTCATTTGTAACTACATTTATGGTTGAAGGCATAAAGGGTCCATCAGTTGTGACGTCTCACATTTCATAATCTATAGCCCTAATATAAATTGACATTCTAGTGCTCCAATAGGGATAATTAAAACCATCAAACAAAGGTGGTCTATTTATTGATTGTCCCTCAGCAACTATGGTTTTTTGTTGAGCCATTTGGATCCTCCCAAAGGATGTTAAGCCTTAAAAATAGAGAACTAGCTCTGATACCAATTGTTGGTCCCGTTAATATGTGCTAAAGGGGGGGGTGAATAGCACATATTTGGCTCTTGATTGGATGAGGAACTAATTTCCAAAACAAATAAAGTAAAAACAGAGTAGACAATGGATAGTAATTTATAGTGGTTCGGTCCAAGATCTACATCCACTACCTTGATTATCCAACCAAGGATTTTCACAATAATTTACTAAGAATCCAGTGAAATTCACAAGTTTCCACCAAGCTTTCACAATGACTTTTCGTAGGCTCAACCACAACCTTTACACTAGTTTTTTTTTTTGCCTAAACTAAAACCCAAATTGGTTTTCCAAGGCTCAACCACAACCTATAACATTCAAGCTTTCCCAAGCTTGAACAACTCCTTAGAGTGACTCCTTCACTCTAAGTATACAAGAAGAAGTGGTAAAAGAAAGTACCTATGATCACTGGATGATCTGATTGGTACAAGATTGAGTGCTAATCACAAATGCAAAGAGTAGGCATTGAGGGGTAAACAAGTGCAGTGAAGCTTTTCTGGTTTTTTAACTTTCTATAGCTCAAATATCATTCAAAGCTTCAAAAAACTTCTTTCTCATTGTTGGAAGACCTTTTTATACTTGGAGATGCAACTCTAGTGGTAGTTGGGCAGTTTATGCCCATTGAAAATAGTTGAAGATGAGTTCTAGCCGTTAATCTGTCTTGTAGTGCTCTGGTTCAAGTTGTAGACAGAAAGCTCTTAGTCAACGAACTTGGTTGACTAAGTTGATTTTGTTTCTAGTTTACAGATTCTGGTAGAGGACACTTAGTCGACTGACTTGGTTGACTAAGTTGGTTCTATTTCTCAAACTCTTCAGCCCATCATTTCTCCAATTTGAAATTTGGTCAACCAATGTTCTTTTTTGTTTCACCAATAAGCTTCCTCCTTGTTATTCAGTTATATCTTGTTGAATTTATGCTTCTTTTTCTTTCAAAAATACTTTTTGAAAGGTTAAGAGATTAATTTCATATAATAATTTCCTGCACACTTAAATAAAGGAATTAGACACAAATGAGTGGGATTGTTTTATTATCATTAAAAACTAATGGAGCCAACAAAATCAACTCAATTACAAAAAAGAAAAGAAAACACTTACATATATGTGGGCGGCTTTATTTAAGCTAATAAATAATCTCATTTAGGCTTTTTACAGCAAATTGGGCATTGAAAATTATGAATAACCAAAAACGTTTTTCTACATTTAAAGGAAGCCTCAAAAGGTTCTTGGCTTAACACTTGACAAGATTCTTAGTTTAACACGTGGGTGGGTTTTTAGGGCGTGGGCTTAAGGTATGATGTGTTTGGGTTTGTCGTTGGGTTTTTGGGGTGTGGGCTTGAGGTCTGATGAGGTTGGGTTTGGGCTTCACACTTGGTACGGTTCTTGGCTTGACACGTGGTTGGGTTTTTGAGGTGTTGGCTCGAGGTTGATGGGGTTGAGTTCATGGTTGGGTTTTTGGGGCATGGGTTGAGGTTTGATTGTTTAGGTTTGGACTAGAGTTTTTTTCTCTCACGATTGATGTTTTAGATTTTTCATTGACTTTTTATATGTGGGTATTTATAAAAAAATAATTTTTCTTGATTCCACTATTTATTACTCCCATATCATTTTTTAGTGTTAAATGTAACAAATACAAAGTAGTACAAATCAGCTAGCTAAAGATAAGGTTTTAAGGGAGATTGACTTACTATATATTTTATTATAAGGTTGGAGATTTTATTTAAGTTTTTATTTTGTTGTAAGACAATTTATAAGTGTGTTTTTGTATGGAAGCACCATCATAAATACCACTATGATGGCTACAGTAACAATAGTTAAATATTTTGTAAAATAATATTCTGTACATGTCAATATACAATAACAATTAGATATGATAATATAATTATTATTGCATATCTATTTTACAAAGTATTCTCAGCTCAATTGGAAAAAAAATTTACCATCTCGAAGGCAGGGCACAAGCAGCAAACTAGTAATTATAACTTAAAGGAAGCTTTGTACGGTCTCCATGGGGCTTGCATGTGGTTAACATGTGGTCTAGTTAATACGTTGACACTTGGCATTTTCAAAAGGGGTTTAAGATGGGTTTTGGGTTTGGGCTGCTTTCAGCAAGCTTCATGCTCATATTCTTTTGGTTTTCTCTCAAGTTGCTTTGGACGAACTTAATGCCCCATGTTGTTTAGTATTCTTTGGGGGTGAATTTGGTTTGGCTTTTCTCTTTTCCTTTTAGTTTTTTCTCTTTTCCATTTAGTCTTTCAGTTTTCTCTTAGGATTTATTAGCTTGATTCTTTTTGCAGACTCTTTTTTAGAGTTACATGAAGGGAGTTTGGTTTATGGGAAATTGGAAGCAACCGATGAAGGTTGTACGATCGGTTGACGTGGATAGCTTCAAAACGTTTGCATGTCTAGGTTCTTAGGGTAGTCATCTCAATGTCTATCATTACTTTTCTATAATGATGATTGTTGGGTTTGGGTGGCTTCTTTGGAGGCTTTTCTAGAGTTATCTTTCATTTTGAGGATGATTCTCATTTTCATTCTCTTTGGATTGTTCTCCTTTCTTTCATACTCTTTCCCTGCCATTTGTGTGTTTCTAAAGAGAGTTTGAGATGGGTTTGGGGTTTAGGCTATTTTCGATGGATTTCATGCAGGCGTTATTTTGGTTTTCTCTTGGGTTGCTTTGGGCAAGCTTAATGCTCACATTGTTTTGGTATTCTTTGGGGGGCTAAAATGTGGTCTAGTTAATAGACTGACACTTGGCATTTCTAGAAGGGGTTTTAGGTCAATTTTGGGTTCGAGCTACTTTCGGTGGCTTTTATGCCCTCGTTCTTTTGATTTTCTCTTGGGCTACTTTGGAGAGGGGCTTAATGTGTGCGTTGTTTTGATATTCGCTAGCGGATGGATTTGGTATGAATTTTCACTATTTTTTTTAATTTTTGTCTCTCTTTCATTTGATCTTTCAGTCTTCATTTGGGATTTATAAGCTTGGCTTTCTTTGCAGACTCTTTTTTAGAGTCATGTAAAGGTTGTTTGGTTTATGTGGAATTGGAAGTAGTCGATGGAGGCTATGCGGTCGGTCGAGATGGATGGCTTCATAACGTTTACGTGTCTAGGTTTTTGGGGAAGTCATTTCAATGTCCATCATTACTTTTCAATCATGATGATTGTTGGGTTTGGGTGGCTTCTTTGGAGGCTTTTCCAAAATTGCCTTTCGTTTTAAAGATGGTTCTCCTATTCATTCTTTTTGGATTATTCTCCTTTCTCTCTTGCTCTTTCTCTACCGTTTGTGTGTTTAATAGATTTGGTTGGTCTTTTTGAGGTTGACGCCGCTTCTCCTTCCTTGTGTGTTTTTATTTCTAACATTTCTTGGATTTTTCTGTTCCCTTTTCGATTTTGATCAGTTTTATCCATTGTGTTTTTATGGTTTGTATTGATTTAGGGTTTTCCTGTTAATTATTTTTTTTGGGTTATTTTGGAAGATAAAAAAACATATGTTGTTTGCTTTCAATTGGGAACCCTTTTTCATCAATTTTGCTCTTTGTGTTCATAGGTTTTGTATGGATTTATGGCACTTTTCTTATATGTTGTGTTTTTTCCTTTGCTTTTTTCATTCTCTGTTCATTATTTGGTTTTGAAATAGGTTTTTATTCTCTATTTTTTAGGTTTTTTGTTGATTTCAGGTATATAGTTTAGTATTTGTTTTAGGGGTTTTTTATGAGAAAAAAAACATATGTGGTTCTTTTCTTTTTGGGAATAATTTTCAACTAGTTTTTTCTACTTAGTAGTTGTTTATAATTAGTTGTGTGTTCTTATTCAAAGTGTTTGTTTCAAGGTTTTTTTTTTGTATTTTTGTTTTTATTTTTTGATTTGTTATAATCTGTTGCGTATTTACTTATGCGAATTAATTGATGAAATTTACTAATTTTGTGTTTGTATTTTTTGAGCAAATTGTATTCGTTAAGCTAACTAAGTATGCTTGGAAATTGTATATTTTTTTATGAGTTTCTTAAATTTTTTCATGGAAATCATATATGTTTTTCATGGAAATCATTTATGTTTTTTCTTATTTGGGTTAACTAATTGATTTAAATTTTTTTATTCTTTATTCATATCTTATATGTTTTTTTTTCATATGTTTTGTTGTTAATTTTTATTTGGATTTTGTTCTACAGCAAAGTTTGCTAAATCAATTGCTTACTCAAGTATACTTAACTTTTAAATTACATATTATTTTTTATTATTTATTCATATTTAATATAATTTTTCATTCAATAAATTGTATGTGTTGAGCAAACTAAGTATACATGAAAATGTGATAGTCTTTATTCTTTGGGTCTACTAACTAATTTAAATTTTTTATTCTTTATTCATTTCTTATATGTCTTTTTTCATGTGTTTTGTTGTTAATTTCTATTTGGTTTTTATTATGCAACGAAGTTTGCTAAATCAATTGCTTACTCATGTATGGTTAACTTTTGAATTATATTTTTACTTTATTATTTATTCATATTTAATATATTCTTTGTCATGTGTTTTGTTGTTAATTGCTATTTTGTTTTTGTTCTACAGCAAAATTTGCTAAATCAATTGCTTACTTAGGTATACTTAACTTTCCAATTACATTAAATTCAGAGTGAATTATTTTCTTTAATTAGTTTTTTTGCCTTTTGTAAACATGTTTATTATAGTTTGATAGCTTATATTAAGCCATATGGTTTGGTGTTAATGTTTAGGTTATTATCTTTCATTTTTTCTCTATTATTTAATATCAATTATGATTTAATATATGCTTTTTCTTGTTAATCCTATTGGTGTGCTAGAGGGGAGTGCATAGTACTAAAAATTTTAAAGTTAGCTTTTTTTAGCTTGTAGACCTCTTAATCAATTAGAGGAAGGAAAATTTAAAACTTATTAAAGTTAAAAGATACCAAGTAAGGAAGGGTAGAGAGAAGTGAACAATGCACAAGTATTTATAGTGGTTCGGTCTTCTTAACCTGCATCCACTACCTTGATCTTCTAATCAAAGATTTTTAACATAACTTCACTATACTAGTGGAATTAAAGGCTTCCATCAAGCTTCTACAATGTTAGCTTCTAACTAAACTTCTAATCCCTTTCAATTAACCTTAAAGTGCTTCCCACACTCTAATTTATCAAGAAAAAAGAAGAAAAAGAAGTACAAATGATCATCTTTATAGATCTAAGATAAATACAATCAAGCTCAAATACTTTTTCAAGAATAAGAATGAAGAACAAGTATTTTTAGTGAAGGATCTTTGGCTTTTTGCTTAAAATGGCTCTTAGTACTTCAATCTTCCTTTCTTTGACTGTTGGAGCTTCTTTTTATACTTGGAGAGTTATATTTTGCTACTTAAGACAGATTCTAGCTATTAAGAATAACTTTGATGTCATTCTAGTCGTTATTTTGTCTTCTAGTGTCTAAATTCAAATAGGGAGATAGAGTTCCACTAACTAGTTATAGGCAGGCTCTAATTGATTACAGCTTCTCTGCCTTACACTGTTTGGCTACTCTATTCATTGCATTAACAAATTAGAGGGAGTTTTAACCAATTAGAAACTTTCTGTTTTCATTTTTCTCTACACAATAGTCTTTTTTTAATTGATTAGCTCTTCCCTTAACTGGTTGAGGCTTCACTTCTTTCAACCTTAACCAATTAAAATTAGCTTTAATCAATTAGAAAATCTTCGTATTTTGAATTTCTCCATTTTGGCTCCTTTCAACGATCAACCTTTTTTCAAATTTGATTTTGGCATTTTAAGGTACTAAAGCCTTGTGCTCTAATTAATTAACCAAACTCTTTAACCAATTAGCATGACTCTATTTTCAATCTCCACCACCTCCTTAATCAGTTAACCTTAGTGCTAATCAATTGCCATTTTTCTGTCTTACTTTTACCAATCGCCTAGTTATATCTTAACTGGTTAAGGCGCCTTGTTAATCAGTTACTAATGTTTTTTCTGTACTAATCACTTTCTTCTTTCTTTCTTTCTTTCTTTCTTTCTTTCTTTCTTTAATTGACTAACTCATCTTCACATTTAGCAAACATCTTGACTTGCCCTTAATTGCCAAATTTGCTAGGGGAATTAAATGATATCTTGCACACTTAAATATTGAAGTTAGATATTAATGAATAAAAAATGTTTTGTTATCATAGAAGACATATGGAGTCAACCTTCTCTCCCTTTTTTAATGATAACTAAACACTCCTAGATTAAGA
The DNA here is from genome assembly GCF_000208745.1 of Theobroma cacao. Taxonomy (NCBI): domain Eukaryota; kingdom Viridiplantae; phylum Streptophyta; class Magnoliopsida; order Malvales; family Malvaceae; genus Theobroma; species Theobroma cacao. Next base: position 19,212,153 of record NC_030857.1, read on the forward strand.
GTGTAACGTTTATAAAACAATAAACTTTATGTGCAAATTTAAGGATTGCTCCCCCTAGATATGTGTTCACCCTAAATATGTGCATTAAGAACAATAAGACTATATCTATGTACAAATGTAAGCACTCAACATAAAAGCATAAATATAATCATCCAACATAAGCAATATCCTTAACACATTGTTCAATCAATATTTCAGCATCAAAACACAGCATAAAACATAAACATTGTTAAAAAATATAGCATAAAACATAAACATTGTTCAACCTAGTCTATCCTTCTATTTTCTCCCCTTTTTTGTCATCAATCAAAAGGGGGGCCTAAGGTTATAATTTATCTAATCAAAGTTTGATGAAGAGTCATTTACTGATGATTCATCAATTCTTAGGTGAACATTTAAAGGATCAACATGGAGGGAATGAAGGGATTCAAGTTCATATGACGAAGAGAATCCAGAAGATATAATTTGAGGGGATGCAGGTTTGAGGGTTGGCTTGGCTGTGGACTCAGCTACCTTGGCAGATTTTCTTTTTCTAAAAATCTTGGTCTTTGTGGCCATTGTTTTTCTTCCTTTTCCAGAAGTTTTCTTAGACACTGACCCAATTACTACTGCTTTCCCTTTATCTTGACCTTGTTGTGTTGCATTTTCATCTTTATTATTTTATGCTGATTGGGTCTTTTATTCCATCATATCTCTTGCTTTTTGCAAGTCAACTTCAGTTTCTTTGAGTAATTCAACAATAAATTTTGATACCTCTATCTCTTCATACTCTATAGGTGATTTTTCATTAGGTTTGTCTACCTCTATTGCTTCTTTGTTCTGATTTTCTTATTCAACTTACATCTTTTTTTCTTTTTCTTTTCCCTATCATCTTTCTCTATCATCTCTTCACCCTTTTTTTCATCCTCAATTCTTTTAACTGCTTTTGTTTCAGGACTCATTTCTGTATTTTGCTTTTGGTTTTCATCCTCAGCTTTTTCTTTCACAATCTCATCTTCATTATTAGATGCATGAAAGTCAAACTGCTCCGTGGCAGTTTTTTCACTTGACACTTTTACAACTGTGGCTTGATTGTCAAAAATAGGGGGTTTGGTTCCCTTTTTTTTTTTTGAGAAAAAGATCTTCAAGGTGTTATAATCTTCCCTCTATTTTGACCATTTTCTCAGCCTATTCAGTCAACTTCCCATTAATTCTCATTAAAAGATTGAATACTATTTCACTTTGGTAAAGGGGTTGACTTACTATTGAGTAAGGTGTAGAGGGAGTTTCTATGTCAAGAAGGATTGTAGTGCCTCTAATGAACTTAATACATTCTTTTCTTTCTAGCTTGTATCCCATTTTCAACAAACTACCCAAGAAGATTCCTTGATCTTTGCTTTTCATTAAATTTGCTTGAAACTTGATACTCTAAATCCCTTTTTTCTTGACAAAGGATGAGATGATGTTGCCATATGGCAAATTTGCTTTGTCTCCCAAATATGTTCCCTTGATTCTATCAATCATAAACCTGACTACATTTAATGGGATCTCATTGAAAGCTGACTCCATTAGCCAGAGATCTTAAGCACTCACATAACTAAAACTGCTACTTTTTCCATGAAGTGTGGAAGCAATGAAATAATGAAAAATTCTTAGTTGAGCATTTTCAATGTCACTAGCATAACTCCTAGATGGGAATTTCTCCTTTCTGCCAGTCACAGTCTCCCAAATAAGATTAAGATCATATTTCTCTAGAATCTTATACTCATCTATCTCAAATTCTATTTTTAACAACTCTCCTAAATCCTTGGCAGTGATTTGAAATTCTCTTCCACTTAGAAAAACATTGAAACCATCTTCTATAAACTCTTCTTAATTGACCAGTTCATTCTTCTTCAGGGCAATACTAGAATAAAATTCCTTAACTAGTGTGGGACTATATGCCATGTCTCCAAAGGTACTCAAATCTTTCAATATTAATTCATCAAAACATTTCCTTAAATCACTTTTGACAATAGGCACTTCATCAAAGCTCGACCAATCGAAAAAATTTTCACAAGAGATAGTTGCATTGTCTATCTTTTTAAACCTATTAGCATGAAGCTTGCTTTTAAATTGAGAGATTAAAGTGTTACCTTTTCCGATGGAAGCTTTTGCTATAATAGTCCCTTTTATTTTCCCTAATGTTTTCCTTTGACTCTCCTCCTTTTTCTCGATTGAAGAACCTTGAGTGATTTTTCTCTTTTCCTTTAGTGGTAAGGGAGGGGAATCCTTTGAAAATCTCTTCTCTTTCCCTTTGTTTGTAACCTTGCAGGTGAGAGATGTTCTTGCCATGGGTTTTGTCGATGGTGAGGACTTAGGTTTCTGTGGTTGACTGAGTGTTGAGGAAAAACTGATTAGCTTTCAGAAAGTCAAGTTGTTTGAAGGTTTTGATTTTCTGGTGAGTGGATCTTCTAAGTAATTGAAAAGTATTTGGATAGGGGTTTAATAACTAGTTAACCCACGTTTTGAGAGGAAGGTTTCCCATACCTACGACACTTTATTTTTTTTTTGTTGAAATGTTCCTACACCGTTAGTTTTCCATTGACTAGGGTGCTCTAATTGACTAGAGTAGGTCTTAACCGATTATTGTGTTTCTGACTTGGAACCTTTCTAATAACCATACTTGCATTAATTGGTTAAGGGAGCTTTTAACTGATTAATATCTTACTAACTTAGGTTAGTTACTTTAACTCATAATTGTTTTAATTAATTAGGGAGGTCTTTAACTAATTAATATGAATCTTATCTTCTTTCTAAGGTCCTTTTAACTAATCAAAATATTTTCTAATCAATTACACCAAGAAATAAACACAATCATCATGCTATGTATCATCAAAAACATGTTCAATTTAACTTAGCCAAACTTCATTAACATCTAGCATCCCTAATTCTCTCCTAATTCTATAGAATTGAACTTCATTCGATGGTTTTGTGAAAATATCAGTCAATGGATGCAAGGTATCTATAAATTCTATTTTAACATCTCCCTGAGGCACATGATCTCTAATGAAATGATGTCTAATGAAATGTGCTTAGTCTTAGAGGATTGAAGAAGATTTTTGGAGATATTTATGACACTCATGTTGTTTACTACCTAGTGAATTATATTCTGGTTTAACAACATGATTAAAATCTTGCATGTAGGCACACATTAAACAATATTTAGGTCTATTGTCTTTGAAATAAAGTAATAAGCCAATCATATCTTTATAGAGCTCTTGATCCACATCGTTGTTCCTTTTTCATCTCTATGAAGCTTTGCAAAAATATGCATAGGTGTTTCAATTGACTTTAGATTCATCACACCAAACTTCTTCAGCATTTCCTAAGTGTATTTTGCTTGGTTGATGAAAATCCGATCCTCACATTGCTTGAGTTGTAAACCAAGGAAGAAATTTGATTCTCCCATCATAATCATTTCAAACTCACCTTGCATTTTCTTAGAAAAATTCTCATAAATTTTTTCATTAGTAGTACTAAAGACTATATCATCCACATATATTTGAATAAAGAGTAAATCATTTTTGCTTTTCTTAATAAAGAGTGTAATATCTACACTCCACTTGGAATACCCTTTTTCAATCAAATATTTTGAAAGCTTTTCATACCAAGCTCTAGGAGCTTGCTTCAATCCATGTAATACTTTGTACAATTTATAAATATGATCAATCTTTTCAAAATCTTCAAAATTAAGGGTTGTTTCACATATATTTATTCTTGAATAAAACCATTTACAAATGCATTTTTAACAATCATTTGGAACAATTTAAGATTCATATAACATGCATATGCAAGCAAGAATCTAATTGCTTCTAATCTACCTACGGGAGCTAATCAATACTTTCCTCTTGATTATAGAATTAAGCAACTAACCTTACTTTGTTCCATACCACATTACCTAATTCATCCAATTTGTTCCTAAATACCCACTTGGTATCAATGGTAGGATGTTTGGTTCAACTTGGAACTAAGGTCTAAACCTTGTTCCTTTCAAAATGGACTAGTTCTTCTTATAATGCAATCGTTCAACTTTCTTCCTTTTCAGCTTCTTCAAAGTTCTTGGGTTCTATTTGTAAAATGAATGCAACATATTCACAAGCTTCCCTTAGTCCTCTTCTAGTTTTTACACCTTCCGATGGATCTCCAATGATTTGCTATTGAGGATGATTTTTTTTTATAAATTTCTAGTTTCTAAAAAGATCATTGTGCTAATTTTTTGTTCTTTGTAAGTCTTTTAATGGTGGTGCTTCTTCATTTCTTTGCTTGTAACTGTCTTCATTATCTTCTTTGTTCTTCAAGCTCATTCTTTTCATTTTCTTTTTAATTTTATCTGCATTATCATCATCATCATCATCAAGCACTGCCTTTTTTGGTGTGACATTAGTCTCATAAAAAAAACATGAATAGACTCTTCTATAACTAAAGATCTTTTGTTAAACACTCTATAAACTTAGAATTTAGTCCATAATCTAAGATAATAGCTTCATCACTCTTAGCATTAATTTTTCCCAAGGTGTGTTTTTCATTATTTAAAACAAAACATTTGCATCCAAAACTTCTTAAGTGTGAGATGTTTGATTTTCTTCCTTTGTAAGGCTCATAAGGAGTTTTTTAAAATCATAAGCCTAGTGGAAACTTTTAAAAAAATAAGAACCTGTATTTACAACTTCAACCCAAAAGTATTTTGACAAATTGTTTTCACAAGGCATTGTTCTTTTCATTTCCTTCAAAGTCCTATTGTTTTTCTTTACAACTTTATTATGTTATGGAGTTCTGGAGGCTGAAAAATTATGATCAAAACCATTTTCATAGCAAAATATTTCCAAGTTACAATTTTCAAATTCATCACCCTAGTCACTTTTAATGCTAACAATGGAAACTCTTTTCTCATTTTGCACTTTTTTACAATGTTTAACAAAAGCATGCAATGCATCATCTTTGTGAGCAAGAAAATACAACCAAGTATACCTAAAGTAATCATCAACAATAATAAAACCATATGACTTGCCCTTATGCTAATAACATCAATAGGTATAAACAAGTCAATGTGCAATAATTCAAGTAGTATAGAAGTTGAAATCACTTTATCTGATTTATAAGAACTTTTTACTTGTTTTCCAAATCGACATGCATCAGAACTTTATCATTTTAAAAACAAATCTTTAAAAGTTCAATAACCAAATCTTTTCTTAAATCTTTGAAAAGGTGTCCATGCTAACATGTCCTAGTCTTCTATGCCACAACCAACTATCACACACATCATTGGCCACAAGACAAGACTCATTTTGAATCTTAATTTCATCAAGAAAAATCACTTAAGCATTTTCAAATCTTATGCCAATGATTACAACTTTGTTAGTGTCAATGTCCATCACATGGCATACATGACAATCAAAACAAATTCTAAATCCTCTATCACAAAGTTGATTAATGCTTAACAAGTTATGCTATAGACTTTCAACAAATAAAACATGCTTGATTATAGTTTGAGAAGTATTACTAAGGGTTCCAATTCCTTGGATGATATATTTAGAGTTGTAACCAAAAGAGATACTATGGTTTTTCTTTCATTAAGCTTGACAAACAAATTTTCATTTCTGGTCATGTGCCTTGAGTAGCCACTATCCAAGTACCAAGGCTACTTCTCATTTGGTTAAGCTTTCAAACATTATTCCTTTCACTCTTACTTAGCCTACAAAATAAGTTTTTATTTTTTTTTAAAGGTACCCATACTTTGATGGATCCTTGGAGGTTAATAAGCACATAAGAACCTTTAGGCACCCAAACCATCTTGATTTTAAGGAGGTTATTACCCTTATGATAACAACCATAGGAGATATGACCTCTCTTGCCATAAGCATAACAATGGATTGAAGATGCATCATTTTTTTTTAGTTTCTTTTCCTTTTTAAATTTTAGTATTGAATTCTCTTCCATTGAAGATTTGGAACCAACATTCTCATTCAGTGCTTTTTACAAGGCCTCATTTTTACTCTTTAGTTCCAACTTCAAATATTCAAAATTTGTTTTGAAATGCTTTAACTCAATTTGAAAAATATTTCTTTGATCAACAGTAGATTTGAAATCACATTTAGTTTTTTTTTTAAATCATCATCTAAAACCAAAGCTTTCTTTTTCAAAACCTTATACTTTAGAGCTAATTTCTCAAATTCAACATATAAACAATCATACTCATCTTTAAATCCATCATATGAAATTTGAGATAAATCAAAAATTACCTCAAGTTCTTCATCTTTGGCTATCAAACAAAGGTTGGCTCTTACTTTGATTTCTTCTTTAGTTTCCTTCTTTTCCTCTTCATCTTCTTTGTTCATTTTTTGCTCATTTGTGAGGAGTGAGCCATTTATCTCATCTAGGGTGTTGACAATAAGATCTTTAACTTCTCAAATTACTATCACCTTTGGCTTCTAACTCTTTAGTAGACTTCTAAAGAGTCTTTTTAATAGCTCATGTTCATGTATGACTTTTCCTATCTGATGGAGCTTATTGATTATGTTGGTGAATTGGTCATATATTAAAGTTATGTACTCACCAGGTGCCATTTTGAACATTTCATAATTATGGGTGAAAAGGGTGATTTTGGACTCCTTAACTTGAGAGGTCCTCTCATGGATGATCCTAAGCTTTTCTCAAATTTCCTTAGCTGTGTTACAACTAGAAATTTTATTGCATTCAATAGGGGTTGAGGCACAATGAAGAGTGTTGTTAGCTTTGAAATTTATTTAGACTTTCTCATTTCAGCCTTAGTCCGCTCTTCCCTAGATTTAGCCATTTTCTCATTTGTGATCAGATTTGTGCTAGTGGTAGTGTAAGGACCATTTGTGATAACATCCCAGATCTCATAGTCTTCAATCTAATGTAAATTGATATTTTGAGGTTCCAATATTGGTAGTTTGATCCATTAAATATAAAGGCCTTTTTGTGGATTGTCCCTCGCCATATTTGTGCTTTGTATAGCCATTGGATCTCCCCTAAGGATTTTAAACCTTAAATCAAAGGGTTAGACTTTGATATCACTTGTTGGTCCCGTTGAAGTGCTAAAGGGGGTGAATATCATTAAAAATTTTAAAGTTAGCCCTTTTTAGCTTGTAGAATTTCTAATCAAATAGAGGAAAGAAGATTTAAAACTTGTTATGGTTAGAAAACACCAAGTAAGGAAGGGTACAGAAAAGTGAATAATACACAAGTATTTATAATGGTTCGATCCCCTTGACCTACATCCCTTACTTTGATCTTCCAATTAAGAATTTTCAACCTAACTTCACTATACTAGTAGAATTAACAGCTTCCACCAAACTTTTACAAGGTGAGCATCTAACCTAAACTCTAATCCCTTACAATTAACCTTAAACTACTTCCCACACTTTAATTTACCAAAAAAAGAAAAAAAAAAGTACAAATGATCACATTTATAGATCTAAGATGAATACAATCAAACTCAAACACTTTTTCAAGAATAGAAATGAATAACAAGTGTTTTTAGTAAAGGTTCTTTGGCTTTTTGCTTAAAATTACTCTTAAAACCTCAATCTTCTTTTTCTTTGACCATTGAAGCTTCTTTTTATACTTGGGGAGTCAGATTTTTTTTGTTTAGGACAAATTCTAGCCGTTAGGAATAACTCTGATACCATTCTAGCCTTTATTTTGTCCTCTAATATTTAAATTCAAATAGGTAAACAAAGTTTCGCTAACTAGTTATTAGCGAGCTCTAATTGATTACACTTTATTTGCCTTGCACTGTCTGACAACTTTGTTCACTGTGTTAATCAGTTAGAGAGAGCTTTAACCAATTAGGAACTTTTTGTCTTTATTTTTCTCTATACAGTAGTTTTCATTTAATTGATTAGCTTTTCCCTTAACCAGTTGAGACTTCACTTTCTTCAACCTTAATCGATTAAAATCAACTCTAATGATTTAGAAAATATTTGAATTTTGAATTTCTCCATTTTTGCTCCTTTCAACGGTCAACCTTTTTTCAAATTTGATTTTGGCGCTTGAGGGTATTAAGGCATTATGCTCTAACCGATTAACCAAACTCCTTAACTGATTTGCATGACTCTGTTTTTAGTCTCTAGCACTTCCTTAACCAATTAACCCTGGTGCTAACTGATTATAGCTTTTCTGTCTTACTTTTACCTAGCATCCAATTGTGTCTTAACTAGTTAAGGCTCTTTATTAACCAGTTAATGTTCTGTCTTTACTAATCATTTTCTTCTTTTTTTCTTTAATTGATTAACTCATCTTCATATTTAGCAAGTATCTTGACTTGCCCTTAATTAACAAATTTGTTAGGGGAATTAAGAGTAACAATGATTTGTGTTATCATTAATGGTCTAATTTTAGAGTGAAAAAAATCCTTCTCATTGTTAAGGGAAAGATTGGTCATCAAAGGAGATCAGTAGGCTATGGTATGACCTCTCCTTTCTTTAGCGATCAAAAGGATAATTTCTCTCTCCAAATTTTGGCCTATGTTATAACAGTACAATTACTATTAACTCAATACATATAGTAGTGTATACAAACATATAATTATACTTTGCTACTGTTTGGATAAAAAACACATTTCACAACAATTACAAAGCCAATATCATGTTATATTCATTAATTATATTTTCTTTATTTGTAAAATATGATGATGCATTTATTATGCAAAATGAACTTCCAATTTTTGAAAATAGATATTTCTATGTTTGTTTCACTATAATTTACTCTTTGTTTGTTATTTTACAATCTCAACATTGGGTTGTGATTTGGGATTGACAGAACCTATTGCAAGATTATGTAAAGATTTTTCAATGACTTTCTTTTTCAATTGTAGTTTATCATTTGCTTTTATTGTTTTGATGCTACATTATTTTGTTTTTTGAAATTATTGTTTATACATATTTTTTATGCAAATTACAATGATATTGACATTACGTTTTTCTTTACTGAACATACATGTTTGTCTTGTATTTACATTTCTTGTGTACCATGCTAGATTATATTTAACTATATTTTGTCTAATTTACTATACTGAATAGCTACGACTGCATAGACATACATGTTCAGCTCATGCTTACATTTTATCTATACCATGCTTGATTGATTGTATTGAATTTGTCCAAATAATTATTGCTCTAAACTCTGGTTATTCTTCATAACACAACAAATGTAGAAACAACTATATATCAATTGCTTGATATTGAGTTCTTTTGAAAAAATTTATTTTATAGTACGATCAAGTCCTTACAAGTTTTTATGCGAATCATTCTAAGTTGTGCTCCTATCATCTTTCTACGTTTATCAAATTAGGTTCCAACTTTATGACATAAAATAGTATGAAATTTTGATTGTAGTTTGTTTCAGCACAAGTATAGAAGCAACTATATTTTCATTCTACACATTATTCCTCCCATGTTTGTATATTTGTCAAATATACTTTGTACTTTTTTTGCTCCTTTTGCCTGTCACATTAGTCAATTTTTTATATGCAATGTATTTTTTATTGATTCTAAAAATATCAAACTTTTGTTAATGGCTTGCCTTTGAGAATGAATAGATTGGTATTATTTCTCTTTACTGTTTTTTCAATAAGAAGCCCCCTTCAAAACACATGACTAACTTATACATTGCTTTGGTTTATCATATTTATTCCATCATTTCTAACAATTCGAATGTTAACAAAATATTTCTCTTCTTATTAAAATAATAGTTGATGTTATCCATTTTATACGTTACAAGAAATCCTCCAAAACAACCCACCAGCCAAAAAACACTTCCTCTGAAGAACCCTTCCCCACTGCTTGATACTGATGAATGTTGGAATTTGAGTGTTAAATTTAACAAACACCCTTATAATTTTTTGTCTACAAGTAGTAACAAATACTGAAGGCAGACATCTTAACTTTTGTATAATACTACCATTCTTTTTATCTTATAAATTTGAAAAAACACATCAACATAACATGATCTTAATTTTGTACGTACTCATTAACGTTTTGTAAAATGGGAGAAGACAAATATAAACAACTATTAATCACCCTTGCAATTTCTGCTCAAATCACAAAATTACTATGTAAAAGTCAATGTTTAGCGATAAAAACAACTCTATAAATTTCATGCATTTTTAATTCAAACAACTAATATATGATTTATTATATATAAACAAATTCTTCAAAAATTTCCTTTTACCCGAGCAACGTACGGTCCAACTCTACTTCTAGAAATTGAACCATGATTGGGAAAAATAATCGCATGTAGCATGACATATTGACATCTGTTGTGTTTGGTCCCACACTGACACAGTTTGTTATAACTGCAGACAATTCTCAACTACCGTCCCCCAAACGGACAAACAAACCTCTGAAAAACCCACCATATTTCTCTTCTAGTTTTGCTCATTCAATTCAAAAGTCGTGGTTGTTGCATGCATTGCTTATTCCCAATCCAAATTCTTGGATCACCTCTTTTTTTTTTCCCCTCAAATGGATTGGTTGATTTCATTGGATGAATCTTCTCTCAATGCATATAAATAACATTTCAATGTTCTCTCTTTGATCCCAACTTCGCACTATTTACTGGCATTTATCGTGATATGGGTAGCTTATCTCTACAATTTCCTAAACATTCATTTCTTCCGAGACTTGTTCTCTGGATTTCGCGGTGCTCCCGTTTCCTTGACCTCTCACCCTTCCTCCCCTATTTACAACGACGTCGTTTCCAAGTGCCGGATCCTTCACGACAGGTACACTTTTCCTTTCTTTCTATTTCACCTGGAAATTTGATTCTGTCGCTTTCTATTAGGGTCATATATACATTTTGTTCCACTATTGCAGGTATTTAGCGACGCCATGGTTATCAAGTCCTCATTTTCAGACTGTTTTCCTGAATTTCTTCGGGAATCCTCCAGTTTTCAGCTACAACAAGTCATATAATGAATAGAGTTTCTACTGTTAACAATTTTTTCTTTTTTTTTTGTGCTTTTGAATGTTGCAAAAAGGCTGTTTTCTTCTGTCCTGCTTTTGCTCTTCCCTTTTTTTTATTTAAGACTTTGATTGGTTGTTACTTTTGTTTATTTTGATTTAGGAAGTTAATATTTTTATTACTATTTTATAAAGGGGATTTGCTAAGGAATGCCCCAATGTCACTTGTTAAGATTATTAATATCTTCATTTATTGTTAGCGAGAATTATTAGATTAAACTATTGCCATAATACAATATAAATAGAACCTCTCCAAAGTGTCTTTTGCAGTTATTTTAGATGTTTATCTATATTCGTTTTTATCTAACAGTAACATGCCTATGCTTTCTCAGACAACTTTTTTATGCTTCCGATGGTGGAACAATAGCTTTAGATTGGCTAACAAGTTCTGATGGTAAATCCTAACCTTTTGATGATATTATGAACTATCCTCACAGATGTATGCATGTGGAGCAACTTTTGGAATATGTTGTTGTTGTTGTTGTTGTGTGTACTGTTTTGTGCAAGATTATGTTTTGAAGATTTGACCTTTCATAGCCTTTGCATCCATCATCCATTATTTTAGTCTTTTTGGTGATAGGAGTATTAACTACCAAAACGTGTGAAAATGGTGCAAGGTGAAGACAGATGAACTGTCAAAGCATATATAAAGCTACCTTAGAGTGAACTTCTTCAAAAGTCATGCTTTGGGTTTTAAAAGCTCTTAGTTTTAGATTCTATTTATCATCTAAGTATATGGAATGATACATTAAGTGTTTGAACATTATAATGCGAGAAAGGTCACAATATGCAGCTGCTAAATCTATAGTGCAGCGTCACACCAATTTGCAGTGCTGTTTCATGTTTTCCTTTTTTAGTAGAATCCTTGTTCGTAATTAGCTTCCTCATATGCATCTAAGATGATGGTGTGAGCTGATAGCCTGTTGGCAGTCACATATTAGCCCTAGAAGACAGGTTAAGTTCGGCCATCACCCCACCATATATTGCAGCTTGATCTGTATTGACTGAATGACACCAGTAGTTATCAGTTAATTGTCGACATGGACATAATACCTTCATTTCATATTAAGTTTGTATAGTAAATATTCTATTCTGCAATTGATGTGTTTGATAATTATACAATTCCACGAGGCACCTCTGAGATGAATAATGCCATCTCGAATGATGACACAACTCTAGTGGTGGTTGTCATTCTTGGCTTAACAAGTGATTCTGCTTCTGCAGTAAGTTAAATGTTAACTTATGACTAGTCTTCTTGTCTTCTTTTTTCTTTCTTCTCCTTAGCATAACTTTTGGGCTTATGGAAAAATGTTGTTCAACTTGTATCAACTTTTCGTGAATTTGGAAAAGTAATCAAAGTTTAATTAGGATAGCTAGATAATTGTGTCTAGAATCTTGTAGAGTGTCTCAATGAGTAGTTAGACGTGAAAGATGGCTAGTAGATAACCATACAGGCTTTTGAGGGATCTCCTAGGACTTAGAAAATTATATCCTGATCTTAAAACTCTGTTGCCCAATGAATTAATAGGCCTATAAATAGGCAGGTACTTAATCAGGGTGCAAGTTTTTCATGGATGCTCTACATACAGTTTTAGGCTTTTTTGGTTCCTCGGTGTTCTTTAAAGCTATCGATTTTTCTCATGCTCTTCATCATTTTAGGGATATTTAGTGTTTTTTTCTTGTGCAAGATTACAGACCCCTATAAAGTGGTTGGTTGAGAATAAATTTATTGCTATTGATGTCAATTTAATCCTTATCAAGTAATTCTTTTCCAGTTCCACTTCCTAATCATCTTAGAGAGTTGCAGATACTAACTGATGCTAAGCATTGAAAATTAGTAGGAAACTAAGATGTCATATAAAAAATCTACTGGTGTGGTTTTGAAATCTCGTTGACTATTCTCTGAGATAATTTTATTTCAGACCTCAGAGAAGGCTATATGTCCTTTTGTCTTTATAAAAACTTAAAGAAAATTCAATGACCTATAGATTGAATAGGTCAAAGAGATTGTTCTGGAATATATGTTTCAATATTAAAATTGTCTTGCTATAATATCTTATGGCAGTATATTAAGCACCTTGCATTTGGAATGGCAAAACATGGATGGGACGTTGTTGTTAGCAACCACCGAGGACTGGGTGGTGTTTCAATTACCGTGAGTTGTCCTTTTTCTTTTATTTTCCTCCTGAGTTTAGCTTAGAACATTTGTGTTTTATGCTATTTTTTTTTTTTGTCTGTTTTGATCTGTTTTGAGTTTGGAATATTACATTGGCTTTCTACCTTGCTCAAGGGAGGATGAACTTCCATGTAACTGTACTGTATTAGTCAATGAAATCAATCAACAAATATATCTTATTTCACAACTTGCAGAAGACAGACCCACTCATTTGCTGTAATTGTTGTAATTGTCGTGATCTTATATCTTATTTCACATTTGCTGAAATTGTCGTGATCTTCAAGCTGATGTTATACCAAATCTCATGGTATAGCTTTTACAAGATTATTGCTTAAAGTTAAAAGATTTATATGTACGATGACAATAAAGTATGCAACATAGGCCATTATTGAGCAAGTTTCAAGCAAACATCACTCTCAGAATTGAAAGTGTAAAAAGAAAAATGAAAATGAAATCTGGAATGAAGAATTCTATAAAGAGATTAAGGAGAGAATATGTGGTGCTGATTTTAACAAAATAAAATATCAAGTATGTTAGTGTTTAGCTAATATAGCAGTGATTTTCATTTGCTTTTACTATATACATTTTGGTTATAAGATTTTATTGGGTAATGTTTGAGAAATACATTGATTTTATGTTTAATTAATGAGCTTTCTAGACAATGAACTCGTTAGATGTTTGATCTAAAGGTGATAGTGATTCATATAGCTATGACATAGCATTAGGTAATCAAATCTTAAATATGGTAGATCAATCAGGCAGTTGCAGGTTTAATTTCTAGCACATTTAGTTGTGATGCTTTATTTCTAGATATATTGTTGCATTTTTAAATATTATCTAGTTCTTCTGTTGAGAACTAATAAATGGACCTAAACCTTTGACTAGTAATTGATTGGTGAGATGTATTGTAGCAATGTCTTGTTCCAAGGAATTTGTATGTGTGAATGAAAACCTGATAGTTAATTGGTTAAAAGCTGATGGTTTCTTGTACTTTCTCTGGCAATGTGCAGAGATGCTATTATCAATATATTGTAGTTAAAAGTAAAGATTAGTCCTCTTTTACGAAAACCTGATAGTTAATTGTTGAGATGTATTTTCTTAATGTTGTATTTGTAATAACACTTTTGCAGTCTGATTGCTTTTATAATGTTGGCTGGACAGAGGATGTATGAGTAGTCATTGATTATCTCCATCATCAGCACCCAAAGGCTTCTTTATATGCTATTGGAACTAGCATTGGTGCCAACATTCTGGTATGTTATGTGCTCTGCATTCTATATTCTTAAGACTCCTTTGGTGCATAAATGTGATAGAAACTGTGTCGCTTGATTCACTTCCCTTGTACTTTTACCAGCTATTCTCCTCTATGTTTGATTATGGTGCTTCCCTTCAGTCTCTGGATTGCCTGGTAGGAATAAGTGTCCTGGGTTTTAAATTGTTTTTTATTTTTAAAATTTTCTATAAATTGGAAGGCGAGTTGGTCTCCACAGCTTAACCTAGTGATTTAATTTAGCTTTAATATTGTTAAGTTACAGAGGAACCTCGTAGCTCTCTTTCTTTTTTTTTTTTAAATATAGCTCTCTTTCTTATTGTGTGGGTAGAATTATACAAGGATATGAAAGTCGTTTAATGCTTCCTCTCTATTCTCATAATTCTATGTCATTGGCAAAGCTCCTCTATTTTTCTCTGTGTGGTTGTAAGTGTCAAACTTTCATAATTTCCATGAGAAGTGGTAGGAGTATAGCATGACAAGTTACTCTTGTGAAATTTTTGTAAAAAACCTTGTCACTAGTTGTACCAAGTTAGGCATTTGATTTGATGAGAATTTGACTATTTATGTTGGTTCTTGTCAGTGCCATTTTGTTACCATTAGAGCAATTTCTTTAGGTAGGTTAGAATAGATATTGGCACCTATTTGTGCTCCTTTTTTTCTTTTTTTATATAGATCATGTGAATCTACATCTGAAAGATGTTGCTCATTTCACCTTCCTGTTAGTCAGATTGGCTTCCACTTCCTACAATTTTTTGTTAAACAACAAATTCTAGTAGTTTTCTTGACATTGCTAACTCTTTAAGTTTATCATCTTGGGATTCTTGTAAATTGGAAGTTTCCACTTTTTAGCTTATTTAGATTAGACAAGTTCATTTATAGACCATACTTTATTGGTCCTATAGTGGCCCTACAGTTTTGACATAAAGAGTAGTTTTTTTTTTTAGGCGATTTGGATATATTTATGTATGGCAATCTACCTGATAATGTTACCATTTTATAGCAGATCACGAACTTTTTGGCTTGTATATCAGTTTGTAATTATGTTTCTTTACCTCTAATTATAAATTATATCAACTTAATATTTATTTGTGACACCTTAGTATGTATTATTTCTTACAGGTAAAATATCTTGGAGAGGATAGAGAAAAGGTTCCTTTAGCTGGTGCAGTAGTTATTTGCTCCCCATGGGACCTTTTGGTTAATGCTTTATCTTTAGCAAAAATGCAGCTATTAAGTAGCACGAGTTTTATGGAAGAAATTTATCATAGTTCCATTATTTGTTAACCACAATTTTGAAATAATTTGCTCATTAAATATATTCTGAGTATGCCATTGTATTATTCTTTTGGTTCCTTTTTTTTTTTTTGATCCAACAAGTTTCATGAAAGAAATTTCTCATATTTCCATTATTTGTTAACTGTAGGATTTTTTATTTGAAGAATGTTAACTACTAGTTTTGATCACTTTACTCTTTAATTTATTCAGATTATGCCATTGTATTCTTTTTTTTTGTCTTTTGGTGGTGGTGAACACCATGGGGATGGGGGGTTGGTATAAAAAAAAGATGAATTAATTGATATGAAATAAAGAAAACAGAGTATTTACAATCGCAAGATCAAATCATTAACACCTTAAGTATCAAATACAATGAAGGTCTTTAGTCCATAAAACATCTTAAGATTGACCCTTCAACCTTTCAAGACAGAGCAGACAATCCATTCCATCTCAATATGAAGACAGGAAGATGCAAATCCAATGACCAAATGCTGTTTTGAGTACAGTGTAGATCTGCCAATTTGAGTACTCTTTCCCATGCTTGATATCTTTGTAAACCACCTCAGAATCAGTTTCAATGATTATTCTCTTACAACCTTTAGCTTTAGACAACTATATCCCTTCTCTCATAGCTAGAGTGTCTGTTACTTGTATGGAATCAGCATTTACCTTCTTCTTAGCCCTCCATGTAGATCACCTTTATTACCCTCATAGCAACTTGTATACCATTATCTTTAACTTCCAGATTATAAGGGCCATTGTAGTTGATCTTTATTTAACCTATGGAGGTCCTTGTTGCTGCATTGTCTCTACTGGCAGGTTCCCTTGCTCCTTTATCTTCATAGTTTTATCTTCCAAGGATTCCCATGCAGCTGAATATGCCTGGTATATGGTAGTTACACCACTTGGACTGTTCTTTTTGAAATATGCTTCTCTTCTAGCTTTCCAATTATCTAACAAGTGAAAGCTATGTGCAAACATGAAGCCACTTTGACTTGTTTTCCTTTTTCCACTGTAAGCACTCGCATCATCAATCGATTTATTATAGTTAGTTATACCTTCTTGATCAACCTTATAACCCACACTGCTAGCAAACCATTCTTTCTCAGTTTAATCATAAAGTAGTGATACATGTTCTACATTTTTTATTTTCTTATTGTAAAATGGAAGAGGAGAGTTCATATGGTTCTTCCGCCACTAGTTATATTTATTAGCTAATTAACTATTACAGGCCTTCACAAAAAACCTGTGAGTTAGATTGGAAAAAATAGTGCAAGATTAATTTCCACTCTTTGATCTACAATGTGAAAAAGGAGTAGATGAATTTTGGGTATTTGGCCTCTTTTTGATAGAAACCAGATTTTTCTCTATACTCCTAAGGATTGAGGTCTCAAGTGGCCTAATCAAAATGTCCTCTCTCCCAATCTGACTCATAGGGACAGTAGAAATTGCCTTCAGAGCTGCTAGAGATAACAAATGCTTCTATTCCTTCCAAGATCATTCAGGCCCAAGACAATTTTGCACCCTTTACAGCCTCTATTAATATTATGAGGAAAGTGAATTCCTTTCAGGCCCTATAGGCCTCTCCAACATTACTTTGCTAGGAGGGCATTATCAAAAGGATTCATGTCCTTAAATCCTATTCCTCCTTCTCCTTGCTGCGAGTAAGTTTTTGCTACTTTGCTGATGCATCTTACTTTAATCTTGTCCTTACCTTCCCCAAAATTTTGCCATAGCTGTATTGACTTCATCACATATCTTCTTAGGTAGCTTAAAACTAGGTTGTGTAAGTTGGGATTGCACGTTCAAACTTTTTGAGAAGTATTTATCTTGCTTCTTGAGGTAAAATTTTCAGCATCCTTTCTTCACATATCTTATGAGTTTATTAAACTCCCCCTGTACTGTATTCTTGATACTAACAACAGTCATACTGCATGGTTAACAAGTGACCTTTGATTTACCATCTAAAGCAGCTGATATGGCACCATTTAGCAATAGGTGGATAGGCACAACCTGAATATAAAACCACGACAAACCCTGGGCTTAACCAATATGGTATAACACCACATAACACTCTTGCTCATGTATAGGCCTAATAATAATAACAATTGAGACAAATGGTGCTTCTGCATGCATCAGTACAAGGTAACAAACAACTTAGTCTATCATACCATGTAAAGGCATCCAACTTAAAAGGAGGCTGCAATAATACATTGAATTTAACTAATCTGTGATAAAAGTAGTTAACTATGGGGACAAAGAAGAAGGTTAGAAAAGAGACAATGATACAAATGTTGTTATTGGTATTGGGACTTGAATCTATTTAGACATGGTTGTTAGTAATCATGATTTTATGTATATTGCATTGTATTTTTGCATAGACTTTTCTGTAAGATTGGATGGATTGTAATTAGCTTCTTTTAACGTGGAAGTTTTCTTGCAACAATAGTGTGGGCTCACATGCACTTGGCAGGACTAATTTAAACTTGATTCTACAAATTTTAATATCATCTATTGGAGGTTTTTGCATCTTTCTTTGAATCTTTTTGCAAATTGACTATATTAATGAAGTTATATATTGGATAAAAGGGAAAGACCATGTAAGGAATGTTGTCAATTCACTTACTTATAGAAATCTTCAGAATATGTTTAGAAAATGATGTGAAATTGAGGTATAAGATTGATGTTACTCCTTTGATGGTGTCTAGCTGGTGTTCCGCATTCTTGAATGGGAAAATAGAGGAAAAGGATTTTTGCCAAGCATTACCATACTGGATTGTTGAGTCTGCAATCAAGGGATATTTATCATGTGAGTTTACTTGTATTTTCACTATTGAGAGTATTGAGGGCGACTTCTCTTTAATTGCATCAAGTCAAGTGTATGCTTTCTACATGCACACTATGGTTCTTTAGCCCATTGATTAAGATTTATTTCTTCTCATGAGTGATAATGCAAAAGAGATTTATGAATATCATTATATAGAATTGTTAAAGAGATACATAACTAACTTCTTTATTGATCTTATATCATAGAAAGATATTCTAGTATCTCAAGAAATAAACATTTTAGTCTTTAGTAATAGAAACTACTGGAATAGCTTATGGATTCTGAGATTGTTACGACCCAATTTCCCGGGCCATGACCGACGCATGAGCTCAATGAGCATAGCTCACTAAGCCCAAGCAAGCCTATCCATTTACCTTTGCTTAACAAATTTATCATATCATGCATACACACACACCTTTTTCTGGGTGTGAACATAGCCAAAACATAATGACATTATCGATAATAATATACATGCACTATACCAGTCATGTATTTAGCAATTTACATTGCATACACATATTCACATTGTTAGATTGTATTCACAATACAAAAAGACCCATAACTTCCAACAGAGACATTTACAATAAAATGGATTACTATCGAATGTCAGACACATACCCAGGAGATGCACTATGGGGACTCCTCAATCTAGGGTCCAACAGTCACCTGATCTGAAAACATGAATTTTTATAAAACGTGAGTACAATACTCAGTGAGTGAACAAG